>NC_050193.1:20629374-20778444 GCF_008315115.2 Sander lucioperca
GTGGTAAACTGTGGTCCACGTCTCACAATTACCTCATGAAGATCATGGCCAAAATCAACATTGTTGGTAACATTAAAAATAAAAAGCTTCACATTATTTCTAGAATGTACACGTTTTTTTTTATGAAATGATTTCCGAGACAGAACCAATCCACACAATATCCTGAATTACCAAATTGTAACAGCCATTAAAATGTACAAGTCTCAATAAGACTGCTTCATTCAGACAGTGTTATTACCGCTCTGGTGTTCTCTCATATTCAGTTGCGCCTGTGAACATGAACTATTCTGTTATCTTAATGCAAATGTAATGTTTTCATCTACTCTTATGACTTGTGTTTGAGTTTTGGAAAAATAAAATAATTGACCTTTAGCTATTGTTTTAAATCATGAATATTGCTTTCATGTGTCCAACCACAATTAAGCTTTACTACAGGACAGTCCATCCTCTTTTATAGCCTGTCAGTGTCCTTCCTCTATGCAAAGTGAACTTCCTCACAGTCTGCTATAAAGACTTGATATCATGCTGTCAGTTGCAGCAGAGAAGAGAAGCTCCCATCAGATCACCTTCAATAGCACCATAGGTGCTTTCCGACCGATAGTACTTGTACTTTTAGAGGAAAAGTAACTTCTAAGCAGTTCTAGAACTACTCTCCCCCAAATTTTTCCGTTTGCATTCCACTGCCAAGTGGCCGTAGGGACTGATAGGAGGGGTAAGAAGTGACGCAAGCATGGCAACGGTCTTTATAGCATCGTCACTAGACCCTAGCGCCACATACAACAACAAGCAGCATGGAGGAGACCGTACATGGCCAGCAGTGCCTGCACCTCCGCATCATCCACTTTTCTTCCGAGTTCCTCATTCCGTCCATTCTCATAGTAATTCACTATGTTTTGCTCAACACAGACGGGGCTTTATTATACTCGGAACAGACCCCGCCTCTGCCTGCTGCGCTGTGACGTGTGTTGTGTGTGTGTGTGTGTGTGACTGGGTGTGTGTGTGTGGTGTGTGTGTGTGTGTGTGTTGTGTGGTGTGTGTGTGTGACTGTGTGTGTGTGTGACGGCCGGTGAGCCGCAGGACATGCTTGTGGAGTTAACTCCGAAAAGACAGTTAACCACAGGTTCCCGTTAATCTTATGATGGACATGTGTTGTGATATTTAAACAAACGAACCGTCAACGGTGAAATAAAAGCTCTTATTTACGAGAGCGGTCTGAGAGACCTCCAGCTTACAGCGAGGTGTCTGAGCAAGACTGGCCGAGCGACAAGCTAGAGGCCGGGGCAGGCGCTTGCTTCATGGAGGTTCTCAACTCCGAAAACTTTGAAGCAAATTGTCAATTCGTCATCAATTTAGCAAGACTGCCTATACTCGAAATCAACAGTTAATTTCTCGCCTAAAACGTTGTCAGAAGTGAATTTAATGATGAATAAGATGGTGAAAATTGTTATAAATGTCCTGTTGTTGGTTGTTGATCTTTCTGCAAGTTCCGAGTTGGCAATGAGCGTGACTTATAAGTTTGACCAATTAAGTACACCTAGGAAAGGGAAAATGGAAAAGACCCTGCTCTGAAGTAGGAGCTAAAAAAGTACGCTACTGCAGCCAGAGGAACTTAAAAATCCTCTAATTTTTCCTGTCGGAACACGATGAAAAAAGTGTTCTAGGAACGTTTAGTTCTAAGAACTTCAAAAATCCCTCTGGTCGGAAAGCCCCTCATGTTCTCTGTAGCTCTGCTGCTGCTGCTGGCTGCTGTGAGTCTCACTGAGGCAGAGACACTGACAGTATGATCACAGCACACTGTTCACTGCTATTACACTGATTCAATACTCACCATGTTTTCCTCCACAGGTGTGAAGTGTGAACAGTTGACACAGCCAGCCTCTGTGACTGTGCAGCCAGGTCAACATCTGACCATCACCTGTCAGGTCTCTTATTGTGTTGGTAGCTATCGCACAGCTTGGATCAGACAGCCTGCAGGGAAAGGACTGGAGTGGATTGGAAGTGGACGTGTTGGATACACAACGTACTACAAAGATTCACTGAAGAACAAGTTCAGTATCAGCTTTGACTCTTCCAGCAACACAGTGACTCTAAATGGACAGAATGTGCAGCCTGAAGACACTGCTGTGTATAACTGTGCCAGAGAGCCACAGTAACACAAACCATCAGTAGACCGACAAAACCAGTGATTAAATATGTACATTGAAGCGATCGTTAAAGACCCTCTGATCACTGTCTGATTCTCTGATATGAATGCCTGCATTGCATTGTGGCTAATGGGCTTAGAATGTACCCCGCTCGGCCCATATCGTAGTGTTCTGTCTTACAGCATACTGTAATATTTGACCGGTAATAAGACTGAAATAATATTAAAATAAAGAAATGAATACCATGATAACATCTAAATAAATGTCTCTTCTCCCACAACCAAACTGAATTACATGTTTACATTGTTAAATGCACACAACTGAAACGTGTTGGATGTCAGAGTTTTCCTGGAACAAATGCATGAAACCCTGTTCTTATTATCAGGACTCAAAATTTCAAATTTGAATTTCAAATTTGAAAAAAAGGTAATAATGACATTACGTCAAAAATGTAAGTAGAATCTGAATTCTAAGATACAGTAAGATTATTCTTACTGTAGAATAACACAAATTACGTTAAGGAGAAAGCCGTAACATAAAAATATGTTTTGAGGAGAGATTGAACAAAGGACACTGTTCAATCAAAAAGGAGGAGTTAATGCAAAACTCAGATATCTTCCACCTCTACTTATCTGAGTGCAGAGAGGAGGACAGAGAACAGTGGACACACAGTTTAACATGATGGACTATAGGACAGGACTGCTGCTTTTAACTATCTGCTGGGCAGGTGAAGATTTTCACTGATCTTGATTTGACATAGCGTTTATTTGTGTCATCAGCTTATTTCACTTGATGTTTTTTTATCCTCTTGACAGGTGTTGATGGTCAGACTCTGACAGAATCTGAACCAGCGATTAAAAGACCTGGAGTGGATCGCTTTTGTACACACAAAAGTCAGAGTTGGTGCACAGACATAACTGTCATCTTGCAGTAAATCTTAACTTTAAGAGCTGATTAAGAATCAGCACAAAACACATGCTCCCAGGATGACATCAGGGGATAATACTGATCACGATGTATGTGTTCTTTAGTCACGTTATGAGGTTTTCACACATTATTTTTGGTATGACAGGTTTTTGTTCCAGCAGTGAGTGGAGATGCAGCACTGTGATTACTTCGACTACTGGGGCAGCGGGACTGAAGTCACAGTAACAGGTAAGTCACATTTAAACAATATATTATTAAACAGAAGATTATTTTTAACTTTTTAATGTGATTATTGGTGCTAGAGAAGTTTAACTTATTGTCCTATATTTAGGTTTATATTGATGTTGGACACACTAAAAAACAGAGCAGACAGATGTTTTTAATGCAGCTGTTTCTTAGAAAGCATTTGAAAAACTTCCTCTTAATGCAGATGGTGGTTTGAGTTAATCTTGTAATTGATTCAGCTGGATTGTAATTGGTGTTGATGAATGTTTGCATCTTTTTATTCACATTATTATTCAATACATGTTGTATTACCGTGGATATTAATCACCATACCGTACTGTAATTTCTTAGAGAAAAAGTTACCGTAAATCTGAACATAGGAGAACATATTTTATTCATGCATTAAATTACTAGGTCAGTATGTATTTCAATTAAACAACAGAACAAATGTATATTTAAGTACATACTATTACATAGTATGTAGTATCTATTTAGAGTTTCATTTGAAACACCAAAGCGACGGTTCCAGTTTGGGAAATGCTCAAATTCTCCAACAATGAGCGGCATTTTAATATAAACACAATAATGCTGATTTTGTAGTCGCAGGTGGTAGTTTATAACGATAACAAAAAGCATTTTTAATATTAGACCTGAGTTTTAAAAATGTATTGAGTTAGTTTACAATTTCATGGTTATATCACCAGTTAAAGTTATTTGTATCATTATTTATTTAATATTTATTGATTTAACTTTGGGTCTCTGTTTCAATTATGTGGTTTAACAATTTAACCAATCTTTGACTTTTAGATAAACACTTGATTATCTGTAATAATGTATGCACATTTGTATTCATAGGATTTTAAACTTAAAAAATCTCCTATTTGAAAGATTTTAAAACGGTTCCCTTTGGTTCTGTACAAAACAATTAACTGTTGGTTGTGTTGCACACACCTTCCACCCATAGAGTATACCAGCCATGGCAAAAATGCTTTAAATTGATAAATTACATTTCACAAAACAGTGCGGTATTAAACAATTGCCATTGTATAAGCTCCGATACAGCCTGTTTGTCAAAAAAAAAAAAAAAAAAAAAATCAACAGGACATTATTTATTAAAACATTTAATCATTGAAATAATTATTTTTAGACAGATGTTCTTGTCCTCAGTTTCATCATGCAATATTGTGCGATATATTTAAAATGAACCTTTAGACAAGCTATTGATCATCTATGTTCTTTAATTGACCTTTATTGGTATTTACATGTTTTGACACAACTGTTTCACAGATACTACACCTGCTCCAACAGTACCACCAACTCTGTTCCCTTTGGTTCAGTGCAGTCCTGGGACTGCAGATAGAATCACTGTTAGCTGTCTTGCACAAGACTTCTACCCAAAGAGTCTTACTTTCCAGTGGACCGATGCCAGTGGGAAAAGCCTGACTGCAGCAGTACAATATCCTCCAGCTGAGAAAAACAACAAATATACAAGAGTCAGTTTGCTCACTGCATCCAAATCTGAATGGGATTCAAGGAGACCTTATAGTTGTTCTGTGACTCACCCTGGAGGCAACAAATGTGATTTTTTTTATACTTATCATCATGACTCTCTTATGTCTATGGGTCCACCTGCATCATCTTATTAATCTTGTTTTTTTTAATGAAAATGTTCAATAATAATGTCTGTTTCTCATGTGTCTGGTATTTTACATTCAAAATTCTAAAATGAATAATTACAGACTGACACTTTGATGTGAACAGCAACAACAAGGCACAGGTACCCTCATCATCTGCCAACGAGCAGGTACTCCAGGTGACAGCCGCCCAGATAAAAAAAGTATTTTGACAGCGTCAACCCACGCAAGGCTGCTGGGCCTGACAACATCCCTGGGCGTGTGGTGAAGGGGTGTGCTGAGCAGTAGTTTATATACCGTAGCCAAATCTGCTGGCCAACTATCTATTATTATTCAATAATAAATATTATTATTATTCTGAGTCAAGTCTCAGGCTGGGTTAAACTCCAGATTGAAGTGATCAATCAAACCTTACCACTGTTTAACAGTCTGTATTTGAGCAGTGAATACATATTCTTTAATTGTTTGTGTGTTTGTTTTTTCAGATGAAGAGAACATAAAGGATGAGATGGATGCAAAGCATAATGACGACAAGTCTTCATTTGTTTTTTGTCTTTTTTATCTAATGTTTAAGACTGACACTTTGATGTGAACAGCAGCAACAAGGCACAGGTATCCTCATCATCTGCCAACGAGCAGGTACTCCAGGTGACAGCCGCCCAGATAAAAAAAGTATTTTGACAGCGTCAACCCACGCAAGGCTGCTGGGCCTGACGACATCCCTGGGCGTGTGGTGAAGGGGTGTGCTGAGCAGCTCAAAGATATCTTTGCAGATATCTTTAACAAGGTGTGGGGCCCACCTGCCTGAAAAGCGCCACCATCATTCCTGTGCCTAAAAAGCCAAATCCGAACTGCTTAAATGACTTCCGTCCCGTGGCTCTTACACCCATAGCCATGAAATGTTTTGAGCGGCTTGTCCTGCAGCACATCAAGGGCCATCTCCCTGCAGATTTAGACCCGCTGCAGTTTGCATACAGAGCTAACCGCTCAACTGAAGACGCCATCTCCACTGCACTTCATCTCACCTTGTCACACCTGGAGGAAAAAAAACACCTATGCCAGGCTCCTGAACTGCACTTTGTTTGGATAAACGCATGACTGTATTGCACTTGCACTTAACATTCTGTGCTGCTATTCTGCATAAGCTGCTACTCTCCACTGCACTTTAATATTCTGTGCCCAAGCTCCTCTTATATGTCTATATGCTTTAGATCATATTTTATGTATTTTTATCCTATTTATTTACTTGTTTTATACTGACACTAGCTGGGGAACAATATTTCATTTTTGTGTGTACGGAAGAACACATGACAATGACAATAAAGTAAATCTTGAATCTTTTATTTCAACTCTTTCTTCCACACCCACAGAGCCATTGCCTCCAAATGGAACTGATGTCAAAATGGAACTGAACCAATCAAGTCCCAAAGAAATATTTAGCAACAACCAGGCAGAGTTGAAGTGTATCATTACTGGACAAGACCCGAATGTTGTAAATCAAATTCAAATCACTTGGCAAATCAATGGATCCCCTGTGACCAACACCATCCCAACAACACAGTCGGGAGTCAGCACAATGACTCTTACCCTCACTGAGTGGTACAAAGTCAACAACGTGCGCTGTTCTGCCAGGAAAGACGATATGACACTAGCTAGTCAGGTTCTGACTTTCCGCAAAGGAGGTATGTTACTGAGTGTCTTTGATGGAGACAGATTAGTAGAACAGTGACCTGTAAGTCATGGGGAGACAGCCAATTTACACAAACATGTCATAATCGATGTATAGCAAATGTAAAAGCCTAAATATTAAGTATCTCTTTCAGATCGGAGCGAGCCAAAAGTAACAGTCCACATCCTCCCAGATGAGGACATCATCGATGAGGTCACTCTGGTGTGTCTGGTCTCCAGTCGGATGCAGCAGGATTACTACATTGCCTGGTCAGAACATATTGGAACAAACCCCCCCATCTATACTGATGGCATTAACTTCCCCCCAGAGAAGACCAAACAAGGCTACTCAGTTGCAAGTATTTACACCGCCACCAAAGAAAAGTGGAACAACTTCATCATGTTCTCCTGCAACGTATGGCCTGGTAGTGGCGACAAGCCTATTAAATCCAGAGATGTGTCTAAGGCCCTGAGAAACTCATTTGAATGTGATAAATAGTAGATTCAGCTTTAAATGTGGCAGTTTGTGCTAATGTGTTGTTCTGTCTCTGTGTGTACTCTCTGCCATGAGAACCTGTCTTTGTGATTGTAATTTACTATTGTTTGTCATATTGTGTTTCAATCTGTCTACGTCACATTGTCTAACAGCTTGAGAAGTGTGCTGACTGTTTCAAATAAATGTTGCATGGAGACCCTTTTTGTTGTTGATATCTTACAGTAGTACTGTATAATACTACACTGCTCCACTGGATTAGGATCCACACTTTATATGTGATCAAAGTGAATAATGCTTGATTTCAGTTCCTGAGCACAATTCAAGAGAGAAAAATGTCTTCTGTGCATTGGTGTAAATCTGATCTAACAGTAGGGGGGGCAATAAACATACAATTTCTGAAGAGCAATTTTTAAAGGGGACACAAATAATACAGCCACAATTATACTCGTAGAGGACATGTGTTCACAGAGGAAAGCCTTAATACTATCATTAGTGTAGCATGGAGACTGTACCATTATCCTTCTTTTCATTGTTTCTCTTGATTCAATAAAAAAGATGACTAAATTGACCGAAATATTCTTCTTTAAAACCATGTATTTATTTTGAAGTTGTTTATAATCAAGCCACAAAAATACCTTAAAACATAATGACTTATTTTGAAAAAATGTCCCCATATAAAAGAAATACAATGCTTTTGTACACTTGTTAAATTAGCTGATCATAATGTAAATTAGTGAGCCACTGGTACAGCTCATCTGCTCACCCTGACAGCCACACACCTCCAAAAATATGAATTAAGCTCAGCACACTTACCTGAGACTCTACACCTGACTGTCCCTGGTCTCCCTGAGACTCTACCCCTGACTGTCCCTGGTTTCCCTGAGACTCTCCACCTGACTGTCCCTGGTCTCCCTGAGACTCTCCACCTGACTGTCCCTGGTCTCCCTGAGACTCTACACCTGACTGTCCCTGGTCTCCCTGAGACTCTACCCCTGACTGTCCCTGGTCTCCCTGAGACTCTCCACCTGACTGTCCCTGGTCTCCCTGAGACTCTACACCTGACTGTCCCTGGTCTCCCTGAGACTCTCCACCTGACTGTCCCTGGTCTCCCTGAGACTCACCACCTGACTGTCCCTGTTCTCCCTGAGACTCTACCCCTGACTGTCCCTGGTCTCCCTGAGACTCTCCACCTGACTATCCCTGGTCTCCCTGTTCCTCAGGTCTTTCTATCTCCTTTGCCTGTGCAGAGTGATATTAGTATTTCCATAAGCACCCATTCTTATAAAGATGTTACCAAATTGTCTTGATATGAGGACTTATTGTACTTACTTGGCGTTTTGGTGTAGGCCTACTGAAAAAATATCTTATGTCTGTTTTTCTTTTCTCTGTCATGTCAACACAAATCTTTAACGCCAGATGTCTAAATATGAGTTAGTTTCATAGGTTCACCACGCGGTCATATTATAATCATAAAATGATCTTGCATCCTTCACTTAAATATTAGGTTTCATCTGGGACAGAGGATATGTATTTAACTGATCAGCCACTTAACTTCATATTGAGCAAAACACAACTGTAGATCTTCAATATTAACCCTAATATCAGTTCACACACATAACGTTAGGCTTATCGCCGTGGTAACGTTAGTTGTAGTGGGTGCATTTCTATCCAACAAGCTATAAGCTAGGTAACGTTACATTATATTACACTAACATAGCGAACTTTTTTGTCATGACTAATTCATTAATTACTCAGCATAATTTCTATTTGAGAAAAGAAAAACTTAATCCGATGTTTAATGTGAATAAAACAGCCTTGGACCGCCTACTAACTTACTACATTCCTGTCACTACCGATGTGACTGAGTCTACTAGCGCAGATCCTACAGCATGCAGTGGACCAAACCACTGTGAGGCAAGGGAGGGGGGACTCAAAATGTTTCTAAACTTAAAAAGCATTTTTTGGGGTTTGTATTGTTTTACTGCTTACACAGATATTTTAAGTATACATCATTATGTTATTTACAATACACAGCATTGTTTTAATGATATTTCTAGGGGGGGACAACCCTTAGATGGGGTGCTGACCCCCCTGGGATTTACGCCCTTGCTTATGTGCTATCTTATTAAAAACCTCTCTCTCTCTCTCTCTCTCTCTCTCTCTCTCTCTCTCTCTCTCTCTCTCTCTCTTTCTCTCACACACACACACACACACACACACACACACACACACACACACACACACACACACATACACACACACACACACACACACACACACACACAAACACACACACACACACACACACACACACACACACACACACACACACACACACACACACACACACACACACACACACAAACCTAACTGCCTATGCCTTCCTTTACTCCAGATTCAAAACTGAGTTTTGCTCTGAGCTGTACAGATGATGCCTTGGAGGAGGAAGAGTACAGCAGTCTTTGGTCCACAGTCTTCTCCTTCATAATCCTCTTCATATCCTCTCTTCTCTATAGCATGCTATTCAGCCTGGTCAAGGTAAACATGCAGGCTTCCTCTTAGTTGTACTAAAGACTAAAGACTGAATGTAATACAGAATTTATACATTACAGTTTGACCAGGTACTTTACAAGTTAAAGCCCAGTCATGTAAATAAAACTCAAGCACATAAAGGAAAGGATATTTTTGACCTACTCATCTTTGAACAGTTTTTTACGGAGCCCCGGAGGTGACATGGAGGAAAAAAAAGCCTAGCTGCTGCGCCGGTCCCCCGGTCATGTCCGCCAGACTCACCTTAAGAAACCTGTGATTTAAATTTCAGCAGCCTGTGAGCGTCCGCTCTGCTCAATCCTGGTACTGGTTCTCCCGGGCTTCCCTTCCTTCCAGCGGGCCCAGCAGTGCGGCCTGGGGCTCCAGCTGCGTGGTGTCAGCAGGCAGTGAGCTCCACCGCCAGTCCCTGCTGATCCAGATGGGACCGGACAAAGACACAGTGGTGATCGGGAGGATCTTCCACGTAGTCCAGGACGACCTGTACGTCGATTTTGGCGGAAAGTTCCATTGCCTTTGCCGGTGGCAGGCGGACGGAGAGGAGCTATTGCGGTGCGGGGCTGCAGAGTCCGTTTGCGACTGCAGGATCTGGAGCTCACTGCCTGCTTCCTGGGGACGTACGTTTTGCTGTATGCACCACATTGACTGCTGCTGTATAAGAGCGCTGTGGAAATCTTTTTCCTAAACTTAACAAGTGGTTTTGGTGCCCAAACTTAACTGTGGATGCCACATTAAGCTCACTTGTTGTTGGCTAAACTTAACTGCCACGGCCCCAAGGACCATCATCTCGTGTGCCCTGTAGCCGGTTCCCAGTAACCTTTTGTCAGCTAAACCATAGATTGTATAATAATAATGGACAAACTGTCTAGGCCTAAAAAAATGAAGCCAACGCAGAAGTGCCTTAAACCTGCATTCTATCTACTTAAGGGAGTAACTCAAGGGAAAGTTTGCCGGATTTCTGTACTGCCTTACATGCAGATGGATGGCGGCAGTTGCCTACGCAGAGGTCCACGTTTACCTGCTGGTAAATCTCCACTGGATGACTCACTTCAGAAGGGTGTGAAATCAGCAACTTTCCCTCTTTAGCGTTTAGCTTAGCGCAGCGCCCTTGCAACAATAAAAAACACTGGCTTGGCCGGGTCATCCTTCCCCGCTTACCCTCTCGTCAAAAATCGTCACATCGGTTGCAAAAAACACAGATGTTAACGCCCGTGTCTCCAAACTCGAGGCTTCAAAACGGCAGTCCATAAACTAATGGGTGACATCACAGATGGTACGTCCCCTATTATATATGTCTATGGGCTAAACTCAACTAGCAACAGCCGCTGATACGAGCGACAGCTCACAGAGCTCTGTAGCAGGTGTCTCGCCTAATTTCATAGGATATCATAGTGTGCATACATTTTGTACGATATCCTACGAACCCATTCATTAGAATGCGTTGCATGAATACATGTTCCAACATTGATGATTAGGAAGTTATTGATTAATTCTTTTGAAAACTTTTAGTATCCTTAAAATGTATTATTGAAGTGTAGTATTGATTTTCATTGACACATAAATAACATATTGCACTGTTGTAGAAATAGATATTCTGTATGTGGCTTTGAATTTCATAGTTTGACTATAAATCTTCACTTTTCATGTTTGGTCATTTTGTTGATCATATTTGCTTTCATCTTTAATTCAATAAATGTAATATACAATAAATCAAATTTGGACAGCCACATTATTAAATTAAAGAGAGAATGAATATGAGTGATTGTGATGTGCTTGTGATAAACATGGAAAGCTTTTGAGGAATTTGTTGTCATTAAGCGTCACAACACAGGGCTCTATGAACATCTAAAATAATAACACATCAAGTCAACATAACGGAAACTTCTGTTAGTAGTTAAGCTTTGAAGGTTTTTCAGTTTCTAAACATATAATCTTTGGAGAGTCACTTCCCGCTCTCTCTGCACCTTTGGGACCACAGCTGTGATAGTGAAACTTTGTGGAAACCGTCAGAGCTACAAATAAACTTCCTCGAAACAAGACACCCATCTTTCTGTGAACATTTGCATATCAGCATGTGTCCAGGCGTGAAGCGGCTAACACGCATACAGCAGAGATATCAAATACACAGAATTTCATAAGCTCATCAAACAATATAACAGCAAATGCAAGACATGCAGAGTACAGAAATACCAGATACAGTACAAATATATTTGTGTACCTATTTTGTTTAGCTGTATGGTGCACAGTTGTTATTTCACATATAGTTTCATATGGGTGTTCTTATTGATCTAGAACATGGCAACACACAGCAGAAGGAGCTGGAGAATCCCACAGATTGACCTGCACAACCTCTGAGTTTATATTCAGTAGCTACAGGATGCACTGGATCAGACAGGCTCCTGGAAAAGGACTGGAGTGGCTGTGATTATCCACAGTAGCATCAACTACTCTCAGTCAGTTCAAGGCCAGTTTACCATCTCCAGAGACAACAGCAGACAGCAGCTGTATCTGCAGATGAACAGTCTGAAGACTGAAGATTCTGCTGTTTATTATTGTGCTCGACACCCACAGTGACTGGAGTTGGTTGAGCAGCTGTACAAAAATCCTACAGTATTCTTACTGGGCTGATGAAGCCAAATAATGAAAATGACATATGAATGTAATATGTATATCATATATTTTATATAGTTTACAAGTTTTTTTCCCTAAATTTCACATTATGTATCATTTTTAGATAATAAATGACCCTTTGTCTCTTCATTATATTACATCCTGTTTTCCTGAGAAATATTATTACTCAACATTAAACACAACACAATAAAAATCACTTGTTGGTAAAATTGCCAAAACGATCTGGTTGCTTAAATTAATCTACTTCAACTCCTGCAGTAAGAAACATTTCTTGTCTTTCCTCATCCTCCCTGGGCTGATAAACTCTGCACTGTCTCACATGACTAATGTCCTCAGGTCAAGTCATTCAAAATGAGACAACACAGACATCTGAGTATGATTGTTGTATGACTGGCTTTTAAGAATTCTGAATTAAAACAAGTACAAATCATGCTGCATGATATTTGATATATGATTTTATTTCTGACATAACCGACACATATGAAGGTAAAATATGTTGTTTATTACAGAAGAGTAACTTGTAAATGGATGAACTACAATAGTTCTCATCTTTGTTAAAGGATTTAGTTTTTTGCATTTTGTCACGTTTCAGTTCCTGATCAGCTGTTTTCCTCTAAAAGGCTCCAAGTTTCTCTGTATGTCTGTTTCTTTAAACATCTGCAAACACTGAAACCATTACACGTCTTTTATTAAAAGCTGCAAAATGTATTACTATTCACATGATTCTGGCTGCTGTCAATGTATTTATGTTTGCAGCAAATACAGTCAGTAAGCAAATACATGAAAAAATAAATGCAGGTAGCAGCTACTACACAGCTTGGATCAGACAGCGTGCAGTCAGTTTCTCAAAAGTCAGTTTCTCTTTCATAACATTGTTATTTCTTCTCATTAACAATCTAAAATGTGTTTGTCAGAGAACCAATTTCCAATTACAATTCCACCACTACTCCTAGTCTTGTCAAGAGAACCATCTGGAAGGGCTTTCAAACTGAACTTGCCATTCAAAACTCTTTTCTTTATCCATTTCTGCTCAAGGGTTGTTTCTGCTAGCCACCCACAACATTACTGTGCATCACTTCCTGGTTTCCCAAAACTAAAGAGCGTCCTGAGGCCCAAATCACAAAACACGCATGCATTAATCCTACATCAAAAACAACTGGTGGTGTTAAAAGCGTTTGCGTTAACTCTTTATTATGGCGTTAATTTTGACAGCCCTAGTTTAAATACTTGGAGGTTTCAATCACTGATACATCATTGTCTGTACTCCCACAAGAAGAATTAGACTTTTAGAAATTGTTTAACATTAATTTACCTTATTTAAGTGATTATGTAGAAATGCAGCTGAATTTTCTTCAAAAGTTGATTTCATTTTGCTAATTTAAAAATAAATTTGCACATAAGCTTTATTCACATGAAAAACAGCAATTTGATCAAAAATAACTTTAGGAGACATGAGATGTTGTTTACCTATCTCAAGCCGACAAGGTGATTTACCTACTACAGGGCGTTCATCGTTCGACTGATCGTGACTGTCTTCCCAAGATGGCGATTGCCTTTATACCCAAAGGTAATGTAATGTCTTTATAAACTATCTTTTTAATAAACTGTCTGTACACTTACAAAGTTCTCAATGCTTCGCTTTACATGTAGGGACCCTGATTATGCAACCGTTGAAGTGTGGTGCTATTTTGACCCTTGTTAGTGGTATAAAATAGCGATTTAATTTTACTCTACCAATGCCCCGAATGCCTAGCGTTAAGCTAATCAGCGGTTCGTGCTAGCTTGTTTCAAGCTACATACACATTTGATTACCATGAAAACATATCACAGAGAAAGGTTGACTCGGTACACATGTGTTATTAACCCCTAGGTTCATTTTGCGCCGGAATTGTCCTTTAATTAACGTCCGTTACATTCAAGCCATTGCCAAATGTGTTGATACAAAGCTAATTAAGACTATCAGCTCCACACAACTCTCTCTGTATTTCTCAGTATGGCTATGTTCAGAATCTGGTGTTGTCCGGCGACTTTCGCGCCCAGAAAATCAAGCAAAGATAATTACCTCTTCTGAAGAGTCTATCATGCTTTTTAATCCTCCGTGTCCTCCTCGGCGTGATCACGGAAGGCTTGTATCATGTGGATGCGCTGTAAGTTTTGTTGTCATTAATTAAATTTCATCATGGGGGAGACAGAAACTGTGCACTATAGTTTTAAACATGCAAATAAACATAACAAATTTTACAACAGGATACTTATTGATTCTTAAAGAAAACCCTCAAATAAATATTGTTTTTTCCTTTATGTCAGTATGATTTAAAGACCTGTGTCTTTAGCACATACATTCCACTAAAACAGAAAGAAAATGTACTGTGCTGGCCACAGAAACTAACTCAGGAGACAAATTAACTAATTTCCAATATTTAAGCACCAACTCACTACCCATGCCCCATCAGTTGCCCCCGGGTCTCGGTCATGGCGCATCAATAAATGTAGATATACTGTACATGAACCCTAAATCAACCATACAAAACTAAAACCCAGATAACATAAATGCACACCCAAAACATTAACAGAACATTATTAAAACACACTAATAACTAGGACAGAAACAGTTCAGAATTTTTTTTTCCCCATGAGCCTTTGCATCGCTTCAGCGCAGAGAAGTTCAAATGACCCACCCCTCCCATACAGGAACTTAACATCTTTAGTTTTCTCTGCTTGATACGATCTGTGCACTGCATACTTAAGCGGATTAAAACAACTAATGTGATTTAGTAATAAATATGTTTTTTAACAAAACATGAAAGTATAAGTAGTGACCACTAATTTTGTTTAATTACAACTACATCCAGGTTTACAGTGTAGTACAATGACTTCTATTCCAGCAGTTGAGTCTGGATGTGATGAAGGCATGGTTTAGAGTTTCAGCAGCAGAGGAGAGAGATGACAGAAACACGCTATGTTAAACAGTTGGAGATGTGAATTGGAATTAAAGAAGTCAGTGTCAAAGATTACTCCAGTGGTTTGGTTGATGGTGTCAAAAGCAGCATTGAGGTCAACAAGGATGAGAATGCTGAGATGACCAGAATCTGAGGAGAGGAGGATGTCATGATAAATAAATAATAAAATAAAATAAAAAAACAATATTATTATTACTATTATTATTTTAGTATTATATTTTATTGTATTATTATTATTATTATTATTATTATTATTATTATTATTATATTAAAATATTTTTTTTGAACAATGAGCAGTGAGACGAAAAAAGATCACAGTATGTCATAATAGTTACTCACACACTGCTCGTAAATGATATCTCTGGATCACACATTTATTTTTAGGGGCAAATGTGAGTGAAATACTTGCAATGTAAAGCTCTGCCTGTATGTGTATATATATATATATATTTTTTATGTATTGTATGCAGGATGTTTACAGTAAAATACATTGTTTCCAGGCCTTCAATGTTTCATTTCGTCATTTTGTCTTAATTGTTCTGTTCTTAAAATAATCACACATCAAGCAGCAGGTAAAGTACATCTATGATGTTCCCTTTTAAACCTGTAGAGGGAGGTCTATGCAAACTCTTCCTTCTTTATAAACACACCAACAGCAGCTGTAGAATCATTTGAGGCAGAACAACTGACAGTTTCATATATATCAGAAAGACTTTGATCAGACATCAGTTCATTACAGAGTTTGATGGGAAATATGATTGTCTGGGGTTTATTTTTTGTAGTTGCTATTAATGGTGAGGAAATCATTTTTGCAGTTACAAAGTAAAGCAATTTTTTTTTAAATGCTTAATATTTTCAAGTGTGATGGATGATGATCATTTCTTTCCTTACAGGAGTTTGGAGTGAGATCAAACTGGACCAGTCTCCCTCTCAGGTGAAAAGACCTGGAGAGACAGTGAAGATGTCATGTATCATATCTGGTTATAGCATGACAAGCAACTATATTCACTGGATACGACAGAGACCAGGAGAAGCTCTGGAGTGGATTGGGAGAATAAGCCCATATAGAAACACTCCGAGCTATGCCAGCTCCTTTCAAAGCCGTTTCAGTTTTACTCAAGATGTTCCCAGCAGCACTCAGTACCTCGAGGTCCAGAGCCTGACAGCAGCAGATTCTGCTGTTTACTTCTGTGCTCGAGAAGACACAGTGACTGAAGACAGTGGAGCAGCTGCACAAAAACCTCAACAGATATGTTTAGTGATCATAATAACATCTGGGTTTTCTAATCAGCATCACATGTGTTTATATTTTAGACAAATTAAATATATTATACACATTGTCTGCAAATATTTACTGTGTTTACACAATTTGTGTGTGGCTGACCAGCAAAAAATAGTATTTTGGATAAAATAGTATTTTGTTCTTCCTTCCTAAAACATTATGGGCTTTTAGATTTTGTTTTATTTTTTTAAAGTGAAACAAGCTGTAGTAGCTTTGGGTGAGTTGATAATATGGGTGTATCCCACATACTGCATAAACATACTATTACAATAGATTTTTAAGAATCAAAGACAATTTACTAATTTCATGTAATCATTCATTATCCAATTACTTCAATGCTGTGGCAACTTTAAATCAATGCTACCACTTCTCATGTTTTGTAGAAGGAGCAAAGTCTTCAGTTTGTTGGGAAATATTAACACTTTAAAACTGCAACAAATAGTTACCAGTTTATTGGGCTTATCTCTTTAATATAATGCAATCCAGTATGACCAAATAGAGAAGATCCAATATTTTTTTATAATGACTAGAATGTAGTTTATAATGATCTGGTGTACAAAAATGTACCTGAATAATTTGTACCTGTATTGTGCCTGTACAACAAAAGGTACAATTCTGCACTACCTTCTCAGCATTGCTCGATAAAAACCAAAGATTAGCTGTTTAGAGCATTCAATCACCCCCTGTCAGTTGCTGATATATATATTGACATGATTTCTGCTTCTCTGACAGGAACATGGCTGGGATCTTAATATAAGACATATTCAATTTAATTGAAACATGTCAGACAAGCATTACTTGTTTTGACTTAGAGAAAAAAAAAATAAACATTCACTTTTCATTCATCCATCAACTATACACTCTTATTATTGGGGGTCATGGTGGCTGGAGCCAATCCCAGGTGACATTGGGGCGAGAGCCGGCGTACATCGTGGACAAGTCGGCAATCAATCACAGGGCTCATTTACATTACATTTTCACAAAACAAAAACTGAATGCCAAGCCTAATCTAGTGGTATCCTCCCTGTGAGGAGGAGTCAATGTAAATCTCAGATATCTTCCACCTCTACTTATCTGAGTACAGAGAGGAGGACAGAGAACAGTGGACACACAGTTTAACATGATGGACTATAGGACAGGACTGCTGCTTTTAACTCTCTGCTGGGCAGGTGAAGATTTTCACTGATCTTGATTTGACATTCCCATTTGTATTACTGACATATTTCACATGAAGATTTTCTCTGATCTTTGTACCAAGGTAATGCATGACATGCTTATAGTTTTTGGTTTGACAGGTGTTGATGGTCAGAGTCTGACAGAATCTGAACCAGCGATTAAAAGACCTGGAGAATCCCACAGATTGACCTGTACAACATCTGGATTGTCATTCAGTAGCTACTATATGGCCTGGATCAGACAGGCTCCTGGAAAAGGACTGGAGTGGGTTGCTACTATCACTCATACCAGTAGCAACATGTACTACTCTCAGTCAGTTCAAGGCCGGTTTACCATCTCCAGAGACAACAGCAGAGAGCAGCTGTATCTGCAGATGAACAGTCTGAAGACTGAAGATTCTGCTGTTTATTATTGTGCTCGAGACCCACAGTGACTGGAGTTGGTTGAGCAGCTGTACAAAATGGCTGGTGGAGCAAAGTTTGAAGTATTTTTTATAACATTTATATATTTTAATGTTTATATTACATTTTTGTTGTTTTCAGGTTGTTAAGTTGTTTTATATTCTGTAATCTAATTTTCATATACAGTATGTTTTTATAATACATTAATAATCCTCCCTGCATTATACACATTTCAGAAAACACGTTAAAAACACATAAAAGATCTCTTTTTGATACAAGGTCCAAAGACAGCCCAACAATCTGGTTGCCGAAATTAAACTTCTACAAATACTTTACATTTCTACAAATTAAGACACAATTATGTCTGTAAATGATATGATGTAGAATCTATGAGAATGAAAAATAATGTTACTGTTTCTTTTATAAAATCACTAGAGGACAGTCAGTGTCTAGTTTCTCTCTCCTCTGTTACTAAAAGGAGAAACTCAGATCTGCTGTTCTCATTGATCTTAACTGACTGATACTCAAACTCTAACATAAATCATATTGCTCTGTAATAAAAATCAATAGGTAAATAAGAATATGTCACTCTTTCCTTCATGTACTGTCGTTTCATTAAAATCATTTCTCTTAGAGAAAACAGCTGAAAGTGGAGATGAGTGATGACAGCATTTTACGTTATTGTTTACATACAAAGTGAATTTACTTGTATCGTGTATGGAGATAACTATTTCATATAAAATGATAATTATTGTTGAAAGAATAATAATATAGTCATTAAGGAACTGTTGTTCTGTTTTAACTGCAGAGAAATGTCTAGAATATAGGTGGAGACAATATTGACAGTTTAATGCCATAAAGTTATCTGTATTTGGATATGAAGAAAACAAAATACAGGCATATTTTCACTCTGCAGATATAATAACACTAAACAGAGTCTTCTATGCTCCAGTTAGACCAACATTGATGCTTCATATGTGTACATTTTTTGCAAAGAGACTTTAAATATGATGTAAGATTATTAAAAAAGAGGCACACAATGACCGCAGCAGATGATTTTGTGGTTTTAGACTTTCTGTTTTACTTTTTACCGACCAATGTCATGATGAACAACTGACTGAGTCTCAGTTTTATTGAGACTATTGGTGTCTAAATGTGTTTTCCTCTGTGTTATGAGGTTTGTCGAGAATGAGAACATTTATTTTAAGATATTGTGTGACATAATAATCACATACTGTAATGCAGACTGTAAAACTGGGTAGCACTTTTCGTCATTCAGTAATTACACATTTGAGTGATAAAAATGACACAAAGTTTCCCAAGTATCCTTTCTTGGGTCTCTACATGCTCACACTACTTAGATTCTGTAAAGCAACAGATTATCTTAACATATCATATGTGGACACACATTTTTACATAACCATTAATTACTGCATTGAAGAAATCAATTATTTGATAAGCAACACCTACATTAAGACAATCACAAAATCAGCCAACTATCACGTTAACAGAATAGTTAATAGAAATGTTGTGATTTCATGAGAGTCAGATGGGAAGATCAATTCTTATATGTTTATTACATATTACATTTCCTTTCCTGTAGTAAATTAGATGGTTACAATAGTCTTGATTACGTGTTACAGGACAGTTCATCCTTCTTTTGTAGCCTGTCAATGTCCTTCTCTATGCAAAGTAAACTTCCTCACAGTCTACTATAAAGACTTGATATCATGCTGTCAGTTGCAGCAGAAGAAGAGAAGCTCCCATCAGATCACCTTCAACATCAACATGTTCTCTGTAGCTCTGCTGCTGCTGCTGGCTGCTGGATCCTGTGAGGAGCTTTCAGTGGATTTACACTAATACACACATTAGAAACACTGAATAGTCTGATGAATGATGGAGATAATGTTGATTTGTGTTTCCACAGGTGTGAACAGTATTGATCTCATCCAGACAGACTCAATGGTTGTGCAGCCTGGACAGTCTCTGACCATCAGCTGTCAGGTCTCTGGTTATTCTTTGACTGATAACAGCTATGCAACAGGTTGGATCAGACAGAGTGAAGGAAAACCAATGGACTGGATTTCCCATCGGTGGGGTGGAGGAGACTTTTACCAAAATAATGCTCTGAAGAACAAGTTCCTTTACCACACACACACGTCTTCTAGCTCAGTGACATTAACAGGAGTGAATCTGCAGCCTGAGGACACAGCTGTGTATTACTGTGTGCGTGTAAGCTACACAGTGATGCAAACCACCAACAGACCTACACAAATACCCAATTCAATTCAATTCAATTCAATTCAATTTTATTTATAGTATCAAATCATAACAAGAGTTATCTCGAGACACTTTACAGATAGAGTAGGTCTAGACCAAACTCTGTAGTTTACGAAGCCCCAACTATTACAGTGGTTGCCTCAAGAGCAAGCATTAGCAGTAGCTATTGCGACAGTGGCAAGGAAAAACTCCCTTTTTTGTTAGGAAGAAACCTCGGACAGACCCAGACTCTTGGTAGGCGGTGTCTGACGGCACCAGTTGGGGGAGTGGTGAATGGTGGCAATAATAGTCATAATAAAGATAGTGAAACAGTGATCACAATGGTAGTCGTAGTAGTTCATGTCTTAGTAGGGCACAGCAGGGCGTTACGGGGTGTAGTGTGGCACAGCAACCTGGGTGGAAGTGGTTGGACGCGGCAGGACGCAGTCGGACACTGCGGGGAATCGCAGAGCGTAGCAGGGTGTAGTAAGTCCATAGCGTCAGCTGCACCCAGGACCCCGGTGTAGGTGCCACCCAATTCCAAGGCAATGTTCTGGGTGAAGAAGAAGCAAAGGGACTCCGGGGAGAAAACTCCCCAGAGATAGGTTAGTAACAGGCATTTCTGGGACTAAGATGCACACAAAAGGAGACAAGTGAAAAGAGAGAAGAGGGAGTAGCTCATAGTGTCCTTGGTAGGAGCTTCCCACAGCAGTCTAGAGTTATAATAGCATAACTAAGAGAGGCAGGCTAAAGAGAGGGGCCCTGGACCGGGCTCGTACTCTCCCCTGCCGGAACGGGCTTGTACTTCCTGCCTCCCTCTACTCTACTCTACTATGCTGCAACTCCTCACTCCCTAACTATAAGCTTTATCAAAGATGATGGTTTTCAGTTTATTCTTAAATGTGGCGACGGTGTCAGCCCCCCGAACCCAAGTTGGGAGCTGGTTCCACAGGAGAGGAGCCTGATAGCTGAAGGCTCTGGCTCCCATTCTACTTTTAGAGACTCTAGGAACCACAAGTAGCTCTGAGTTCTGGGAGCGTAGTGCTCTAGTGGGACAATAAGGTACTAAGAGCTCTTCTATGTATGATGGTGCTTGACCATTTAGTGCTTTGTAGGTCAGGAGAAGGATTTTAAATTCAATCCTGGATTTTACAGGAAGCCAATGCAGAGAAGCTAATACAGGAGAAATGTGATCTCTTTTGTTAGTTCTTGTCAGAACACGTGCTGCAGCATTCTGGATCAGCTGGAGGGTCTTGAGGGACTTATTTGAGCAGCCTGATAGTAAAGAATTACAGTAGTCCAGCCGGGAAGTAACAAATGCATGGACTAGTTTTTCAGCATCGTTTTGCGAGAGGATGTTCCTGATTTTGGCAATGTTACGAAGATGGAAAAAGGCTGTTCTAGAGGTTTGTTTTAAGTGGGCGTTAAAGGATAGATCCTGGTCAAAAATGATTCCTAGATTTCTGACAGTAGTGCTGGAGGCCAGGGCAATACCATCTAGGGTAGCTATATCTTTAGATAATGAAGTTCGGTGGTGCTTGGGTCCCAGCACAATAACTTCCGTTTTGTTTGAGTTTAACATCAGGAAATTGTGGGTCATCCAGGATTTTATGTCTTTAATGCACGCTTGAAGTTTAGCTAACTGACCGCTTTCGTCGAGCTTAATTGACAGATATAATTGGGTGTTGTCTGCGTAACAGTGAAAGTTAATTGAGTGTTTCCTAATAATATTGCCTAGAGGAAGCATATATAAAGAGAATAGAATTGGTCCAAGCACTGAGCCTTGAGGAACGCCATGGCTAACTTTAGCGTATTTGGATGGTTTATCATTAATATTAACAAATTGGGATCGCTCAGAGAAGTAGGACTTAAACCAGCTTAGTGCGATTCCTTTAATGCCAACTAAATATTCCAGTCTCTGTAAGAGGATGGTATGGTCAATAGTGTCGAATGCAGCACTAAGATCTAATAAGACAAGTATGGAGACAAGTCCTTTGTCAGCAGCAGTTAGAAGGTCGTTAGTGATTTTCACCAGTGCCGTCTCTGTGCTATGATGCATTCTAAATCCTGACTGAAAGTCTTCAAATAGACTATTTCTATGCAGAAAGTCACACAATTGATTAGCGACTACCTTCTCAAGGATTTTGGAGAGAAATGGGAGGTTTGATATAGGTCTATAGTTGGCTAAGACCTCAGGGTCGAGGGTGGGTTTTTTCAGAATAGGTTTTATCACAGCTACTTTAAAAGACTGCGGTACGTGACCCGTTAATAAGGACATATTGATCGTATCTAGTAATGTGGTATTGACCATGGGTAGTGCTTCTTTAAGTAGCCTCGTTGGAATGGGGTCTAAGAGACAGGTAGTTGGCTTAGCTGAAGAGACCTTTAACATTAATTGTTGGAGGTCTAAAGGATAAAAGCTGTCTAAATAAGTATCAGGTCTTATCGTTCTTTCTAGCCCTCCTGCGCCCAATGGTGAGCCGTTAGAAGCTGTGGGCAGAAGGTGATGAATTTTTTCTCTAATTGTTATAATTTTATCATTAAAAAAGGTCATGAAGTCATCACTGCTCAGAGCTATAGGAATAGATGGCTCAACAGAGCTATGACTCTTTGTCAGCCTGGCTACAGTGCTGAAAAGAATTATTATTATTATTTTCTTCTATTAGTATTGAGTAGTAGTCTGATCTGGCATTTCTGAGGGCCCTCCTATAATTTTTTAGACTATCTTGCCAATCCACACGAGATTCTTCCAGTTTGGTGGAACGCCATTTACTTTCGTGAGATTTGCTTTAATTTACGAGTTTGGGAGTTATACCAAGGTGCTAATTTCCTTTCCTTCATCATCTTCTTTTTGAGAGGAGCAACAGAGTCTAAAGTAGTCCGTAGGCAGGCCGTAGCAGCGTCTACAAAGTTATCAAGTTGGGAGGGACTAAAGTTAACATAACGGTCCTCTGTTATATTAAGGCATGACATTGAGTTAAGTGCTGTTGGAATATCTTCCTTAAATTTAGCTATAGCACTGTCAGATAAGCATCTAGTGTAGAAACTTTTATTTAATTTTGTATAGTCTGGTAGTAGGAATTCGAAAGTTATTAAAAAATGGTCTGATAATAAAGGATTCTGCGGAAATACTATTAAATCGTCAATTTTGATGCCATATTCTAGCACAAGGTCGAGGGTGTGGTTAAAACAGTGCGTGGCCTTATGCACCCTCTGACTGAAACCAATAGAATCTAGCAGTGAATTGAAAGCAGTACTAAGGCTATTGCTGTCAACGTCCACATGGATATTAAAATCACCTACAATAAGTACTTTGTCTGATTGAAGGACTACGCATGATAAAAACTCTGAGAATTCAGATAAAAACTCAGAATATGGACCTGGTGCTCGGTAAACAACAACGAATATAATTGGCTGTACTGTTTTCCATGTTGGGTGTTGAAGATTAAGAACAAGGCTTTCAAACGAATTATAATTTAGTTTAGGTTTAGGATTAATTAACAGGCTCGAGTCAAATATGGCTGCAACTCCCCCTCCTCGGCCTGAGCCTCGTGGAATTTGGGTATTATTATGACTGGGAGGAGTGGCTTCGTTTAAACTAACATATTCGCCATGGCCCAGCCAGGTTTCGGTGAGGCAGAATAAATCAATGTGGTTATCTGATATCAATTTGTTTACCAATAATGCTTTCGATGACAGAGATCTAATATTTAATAGTCCACATTTGATTTTCCTAGTCTGTTCTATCGTTGCAGTGGTTGTTTTAATTCCAATTAGGTTGTTTAGTATAGCACCTCTTTTATTAGTGTTTTGTTTAATCGGTCTCAGTCGGGGGACAGACACGGTGGTTATGGGATTATGAATGGGTGATTGCTCTGAAGGGAGCGTGTAGCGCTGTATCTCTGATTATTGACTTTGGCAGAGTGTGTCTGGTCAGTGTGCTTGTGGGAGTGTTTACGGGATGTAAACAGTCAATCAGAGGTCTGGGTATGCAGGGCGTGGTGCAAATTTCCACGTAGCATCTGGCTTCCGCGTGTATTGGGATGAATCCCATCCCTGCTGAACAGGGAGCCACGTTCCCAAAACAGATTGAAGTTGTCAATAAAACCTATCTTGTGAATGCTGCATGTGAGCTGGAGCCAGGTGTTAAGGGAGAGTAGTCTACTAAAGAGGCATGATCCGCGACCTAGAGATGGAAGTGGGCCCGAAATAAAAACCGACTTCCCAGTGCTTTTTAAAGCCTCAATGAGAGTGGTAAAGTCTCGCCTTGTGCGCTCACACTCCTGAATCCGAGTGGACATGTCGTTATGTCCACAATGGACCACGATGCGTTTGATAGAGGTCGGAAATGAGGGTATCAGGTCCATAACTTTAGCCAGGATGTCTGCAACTTTGGCTCCGGGAAAACAGTGTGTGACAGCATTATGAAACCGTAGGTCTCTAGTGATGGAGTCCCCAATAATTACTGTGGTTAGGGGGAAGAGCGGACGAGGAGTGGGGGGGTGTGGATAGCCGGTGACGGGAGCAAAACAGTCAGTGTCGGTTTCAGATGGGCAGGGAAAAGAAGAGGAAGATTGCTTACCGTTCGGTTGTGGGGATTGTTTTTGAGGAACGTTGTCATTTGGCCGATCCAGGCAGTGTAGGCCACCGGACCGTCTGACTACCGCATCCCTCAGAAGCTTTCGCCGCGCGGTAGCAATCGTCTTCCGTGACGACGGCTGGTCAGTCTGCTTTGAAGCGGGGCGAGCCCGGTGAGCCGCACTGGCCACCACCGGCTCCGACTCCGACAAGGCATTGAAGCGGTTGGAGAGGCTGAGGGCAGGAGGCGATGGAGCCCTACCCGAGGCTCTCTTTCGGCCGCAAACCACCTCAGTCCAGGGTGGCTTGATAACCGGTGTCGAGCAGGACGATGGGCGTAGGCAGGCAGCTGGGTCCCATGGCGCGGTATCCTGGAAGGCCGCCGAGAGAGATGAGATCCGGAGCGACTGATTATGAGCCACATCCAAGCAGGCGGTTAACAAAGCATCTTTGGTTTTTAAGTCCTCGGAAAGCCGACGAACATCTTCCCTGAGGTCAGCAATTTCTTTGTTTGTATTATTAAACAACGAGGAAATCCTGAGGGGGAGTGGGGACTCGCCAGGTGTAGAGGTTGCCATGAAGCTAGCGTTAGTTTAGCCGGTAGGCCTAGTCTTGATAAATTAGCGTGAGGCTAATACTTACTTACACGTAAAAATGTATCTTTGGTTTTAAAAACACTTTATTAGTATAATAAAAACTAGGCGATAGAGCCGACTGTTAGGTAGGAGGTTGAAGGCAGCTGCCGGCTGCCTCGTCCCCGCCGACTGCAGCAACCAGCATGTGACTTAAACACAAATTTATATGAGATTGCTATGGATAAAAGCGTCAAATGTAATGTAATCATTAATTCTTCAGTTCAACTTAACATGTACCATAAAAATGGCCTTTAGTTATGGATAAATTATAGAACGGTAACACTTTATAACAATGGGACTGGAAATCTTTGTGACCCGTCAAATAAAAAATATTGTCAAGTAGTAAGTTAGTAAAAAGTAAAATTCATAAATATCCTACTTGGGTGAGCATTGTTCTCAGGCATTACTGTTTAAGTGCCTTATGTTGTTGTGAATACAGCAACCATAAAAATGCATCTGCAGTATACTGTAGTTTGTGTCAATGTAGTGACCTCAGTATTATTTTACCAACCCACTCCTTCAATTCTTAATACATTTAATTTTATGCAACCATTAATCATATCTTATTTGTCAATGTTAAAGATGGACCAGGTCAGCACTTTATTTGAAGGGCCACAAACATGATGAAGTAATGGATGATGCATTTTTATTTAACCATGACTACAACACTACAGGTTTTCTGAATAAATGTACACTGCTGTGACTGGTCAGTTCTTTGAAGAAGACATGAACATCATTAATAAATCAGAAATCTTGATGATTCAAATACCTTAAATGATAATTAATTAACATATTGTTCCTGCATTAAGTCATGCATGAGATACTATTAATCGTTGTACATTACTGAAGTACTACATTAATTAATTCATGCTCTTTCTTGCATGAATTCACAAAAAATCATGTACAATAATTATAAAGTGTAACCAATAGAACAATACGAATCAAAAAGTGCTCATGTCTCTAAATGTAATATTGTATCTAACATAGAATGACAAGCAACTATAATTAAAAAAATAAACAAATAATAAATTATACAAACTATAACAGAGTGCTGGTTTAGGAGCCACTCCCTCCCCATTATGTCCTGAGGTTGTACAGGTCAGAGTATGGAGTCCATTCCTTCCAGTTCAGTAGTGAAAAAAGCCTGGGCAGACTCTCAGTCTCTCCTGCAGGGGATCTGGCTTCACATTTAGCTGCTGCAGCATGCACTGGATCAGACAACCTGCAGGAGAAGCACTGGAATGGATAGGCCGTATTTACAGTGATGCTAGTAGAACAGATTATACCAGCAGTGTGCAAGGACGAGTAGAGGTCACCAGAGATAACAGCAACAGCATGGTGTATCTGAGACTGTCCAACTTAAAGCCAGAGGACTCTGCTGTGTATTACTGTGCCAGAGAAACACACTGGTTAAAGGAAGCAGAGAGGCTTTACAAAAACCTCATACAAATTATTTTCACAAATACCTCCAGGTGGCAGTAGAAGATAAGACGTCAGATTACACAAAGGAGAATATGACAGTGTCTTTAATCACACACACAAATACATGACCACAATGGAAGCAACAGCTGATGTAGTGGTTTGTGACTTCCTGTTTTGTGACGGTTAATAATGTTTATGCTTTTGATTTTGAACAGCAGGTGTTGAGAATATATATATAGAAATGTATGCATGACATATCCAGTATATGGATGGCCCACCAAATTCTGCTGAGCAGAATAAATAAATACATCTAAGTGGAATTGAATAACTTGAAAATAATCTTCATCATTAAAAACAATCATAAATTAACAATATTATAAAAGATACATTAATCATATTTTTCCAGAGAGTTTCTGTTTGAGGAGGAGGAGTCAATGCAAATCTCTGACCTCTTCCATCTCTACATATGTGTTGCAGAGTGAAGGACAGACACTAAATCACTGACATACACGCTGTAGACTGGACAGAGACAACTGGCTTTAACAATGATCAGACCTGATTATTTGGTTGTTTTTCTCATCCTGTCATTTAACTGGGCAGGTAAGAACAATAGATGTTTTTCTGACAAACCTCCTGGTACAAAGACAACATGGCTGCATTACAGAAACTAATGAGCTGTTTAAATGTCTGTAGGTACTGAGGGTCAAACACTGACTGAGTCTGAATCAGTGGTTAAAAGACCTGGAGAATCCCACAGACTGACCTGCACATATTCTGGGTTTGGTGGTAATATTGCTAGTGCTTGGATCAGACAGGCTGCTGGAAAAGGACTGGAATGGATCGCTTACATCAGCAGTGCTAGTAGCAGCATCTACTACTCTCAGTCAGTTCAAGGCCGGTTTACCGTCTCCAGAGAGAACAGCAGACAGCAGGTGTATCTGCAGATGAACAGTCTGAAGACTGAAGATTCTGCTGTTTATTATTGTGCTCGATAGGCACAGTGACACAGGAAGGAGCAACACTGTACAAAAACTCAACATGTCAAAACTTTTTTTTTCTTTTCTCATTCACAGAGTAAGCTTCAGTTCAAGATCATTAACACAATCAGAGAGACAGTCTCAATAAAATTCATTCAGGCATGTTTTATTGTAGCTCCCCCAGATGTAGTTGAAGCAGACATTAAATATTCTGTTGATCTGAGTGTAAATGTAAATCTGTTTGTTTTACATGGCTGACTTGTATTAGAAGTTTTGTGAAGAATTAATAAAAATAAATTTCAATTTGTGTTAACTGTGCCGTGATAATTATTACATTTTTCTTTCAGAATCAGAATCACAATACTTAATTGTTTAGTTGCAGTGTCAAAATACATGTTCATAACACAATTACAAGCATTGACAACTTTTGACAGGACAGTCCATCCTTCTTTTATAGCCTGTCAGTGTCCTTCTCTATGCAAAGTGAACTTCCTCACAGTCTGCTATAAAGACTTGATATCATGCTGTCAGTTGCAGCAGAAGAAGAGAAGCTCCCATCAGATCACCTTCAATAACAACCATGTTCTCTGTAGCTCTGCTGCTGCTGCTGGCTACTGGATCCTGTGAGTCTCACTGAGGCAGAGACACTGACAGTATGATCACAGCACACTGTTCACTGCTATTACACTGATTCAATACTCAACATGTTTTCCTCCACAGGTGTGAAGTGTGAACAGTTGACCCAGCCAGCCTCTGTGACTGTGCAGCCAGGTCAACGTCTGACCATCACCTGTCAGGTCTCTTATTCTGTTGGTAGCTATCCCACAGCTTGGATCAGACAGCCTGCAGGGAAAGGACTGGAGTGGATTATAAGAGGAGGTGTTGGATACACAACATACTACAAAGATTCACTGAAGAACAAGTTCAGTAACAGCTTCGACTCTTCCAGCAACACAGTGACTCTAAATGGACAGAATGTGCAGCCTGAAGACACTGCTGTGTATTACTGTGCCAGAGAGCCACAGTAACACAAACCATCAGTAGACCTGAACAAAAACCCCTCAGAGCCTGAACACTTGTAACATGAAGCCACCAGAGGAGGAGCCCTCAGACCACTAATGGTTTCAACACCAGCTCTCTGTTACAGCAAGGAGAGAAACAGACACAACCCAAATGGTTCTTACAGTAATTAAATTGAACACAGTACAATTAATACATTTAAATACTCTGACATTGAAATCAGTGATACATTATTGAAGTTATATATAACCTTTCAAGTGATGGAATAAATTCAGTAATTTAACTACAGTATAAATGAATCCTAAAAAAGTCAGTTTCTCTTCCATAATATCATGATTTACTTTTCATGAACAATCCAACATATGTTTGTCAGAGATTCAGGTTCCAACTTCTCTTTATGTGAGATGAAAAACAACACCTGAACATTTACCTTCATTTTAATTATTCAAATATACTTTAGTCAGCTGACTTACTATCATCAGTATGTGAATCAGCCTCCTTGTGTGTTGCCTCATAAAGAAGTGAAGTGTGTGTGTGTGTGTGTGTGTGTCATTGAGAGACAGAAGAGCTCACATCAGTTCAGCTTCAACATCAACATGTTCTCTGTAGCTCTGATACTGCTGCTGGCTGCTGGATCCTGTGAGGAGCTTTCAGTGGATTCACTCTAATACACACATTAGAAACACTGAATAGTCAGATGAATGATGGAGATAATGTTGATTTGTGTTTCCACAGGTGTGAACAGTATTGATCTCATCCAGACAGACTCAATGGTTGTGCAGCCTGGACAGTCTCTGACCATCAGCTGTCAGGTCTCTGGTTATTCTTTGACTGATAACAGCTATGCAACAGGTTGGATCAGACAGAGTGAAGGAAAACCAATGGACTGGATTATCCATCGGTGGGGTGGAGGTAGCTTTTACCAAAATAATGCTCTGAAGAACAAGTTCCTTTACCACACACACACGTCTTCTAGCTCGGTGACATTAACAGGAGTGAATCTGCAGCCTGAGGACACAGCTGTGTATTACTGTGTGCGTTACCCCACAGTGATACAAACCACCAACAGACCTGCACAAATACCCAGCAACCAGCATGTGACTCAAACACAAATTTACATGAGCTTGCTATGGATAAAAGCGTCAAATGTAATGTAATCATTAATTCTTCAGTTCAACTTAACATGTACCATACAAACGGCCTTTATTTATGGATAAATTATAGAACAGTAACACTTTATAACAATGGGACTGGAAATCTTTGTGACCCCTCAAATAAAAATATTGTCAAGTAGTAAGTTAGTAAAAAGTAAAATTCATAAATATCCTACTTGGGTGAGCATTGTTCTCAGGTGTTACTTTTTAAGTGCATTATGTTGTTGTGAATACAGCAACCATAAAAATGCATCAGCAGTATACTCTAGTTTGTGTAAATGTAGTGACCTCAGTATTATTTTGCCAACCCACTCCTTAAATTCTTAATACATTTAATTTTATGCCACCATTAATCATATCTTATTTGTCAATGTTAAAGATGAACCAGGTCAGCACTTTATTTGAAGGGCCACAAACATGATGAAGTAATGGATGATGCATTTTTATTTAACCATGATTACAACACTACAGGTTTTCTGAATATATGTACACTGCTGTGACTGGTCAGTTCTTTGAAGAAGACATGAACATCATTAATAAATCAGAAATCTTGATGATTCAAATACCTTAATTGATGCATTAATTAACGTATTGTTCCTGCATTAAGTCATGCATGAGATACTATTAATCTTTGTACATTACTGAAGTACTACATGAATTATTTCATGCTTTTTCATGCATAGATTCACCACAATTCATGTACAATAATTATAAAGTGTAACCGATAGAACAATACAAAACAAAAAGTGCCCTTGTCTCTGAATGTGATATTGTATCTAACATAGAATGACAAACAACTATAATTAAAAAATGAACAAATAATAAATTATACAAACTATAACAGAGTGCTGGTTTAGGAGCCACTCCCTCCCCATTATGTCCTGATGCAAATCTTCAGTGTGTGCAGTGTACTTCTGTCCTGCTGACTGCTCTTGTTCTTTGTGTGGAGCATCAGATGTCACATCTCCAGCCTCAGGATGATGAACACACTCACTCTTCTGCTGGTTGCTCTCTCTCTGCCCTGTGAGTTCTCCTGCTTCTTGCTGTGTTATCTTTTCTCAGACAACATGGACTGATGGTCAGTCAATGACAGCAGAAAACTTCCCAGGTGACTGTCTCACTTTCTTCTGCGGTTCTTCTCTCCTTTCATCTCATCAGGTTGTACAGGTCAGAGTATGGAGTCCATTCCTTCCAGTTCAGTAGTGAAAAAGCCTGGGGAGACTCTCAGTCTCTCCTGCAGGGGATCTGGCTTCACATTTAGCTGCTGCAGCATGCACTGGATCAGACAACCTGCAGGTGAAGCACTGGAATGGATAGGGTTTATTTACAGCGATTCTAGTGGAAAATATTATGCCAGCAGTGTGCAAGGACGAGCAGAGGTCACCAGAGATAACAGCAACAACATGATGTATCTGAGACTGTCCAACTTAAAGCCAGAGGACTCTGCTGTGTATTACTGTGCGAAACACACAGTGGTTAAAGGAAGCAGAGAGGCTTGACAAAAACCTCATACAAAGTATTTTCACAAATACCTCCAGGTGGCAGTAGAAGATAAGACGTCAGATTACACAAAGGAGAATATGACAGTGTCTCTAATCACACACACAAATACATGACCACAATGGAAGCAACAGCTGATGTCATGGTTTGTGACTTCCTGTTTTGTGATTTTGATTGATTTTGAACAGCAGGTGTTGAGAATATATTTAGACATTTATGCATGATATATCCAGTATATGGATGGCCCACCAAATGCTGCTGAGCAGAATAAATAAATACATCTAAGTGGAATTGAATAACTTGAAAATTATCTTCATCATTAAAAAAAAATCATAAATTAAAAATATAATGAAAGATATATAAATCATATTTTTCCAGAGATGTGTTGTTGAGTTTCTCTCATAGGAGGAGGAGTCAATGCAAATCTCTGATCTCTTCCATCTCTACATATGTGTTGCAGAGTGAAGGACAGACACTAAATCACTGACATACACGCTGTAGACTGGACAGAGACAACTGGCTTTAATAATGATCAGACCTGATTATTTGGTTGTTTTTCTCATCCTGTCATTTAACTGGGTAGGTAAGAACAATAGATGTTTTTCTGACAAACCTCATTCACAGAGTAACATCATCAACACACTCAGAGAAATAGTCTCAATAAAACTCTTTCATTCAGACAGGTTTTATTGCAGCTCCCCCAGATGTAGTTGAAGCAGACATTAAATATTCTGTTGATCTGAGTGTAAATGTAAATCTGTTTGTTTTACATGTCTGACTTGTATTAGAAGTTTTGTGAAGAATTAATAAAAATAAATTTCAATTTGTGTTAACTTTGCCGTGATAATAATTACATTGTCTTTCAGAATCAGAATCAGATTACTTTATTGATCCACTCAGGGAAATTATTTAGTTGCAGTGTCAAAATACATGTTCATAACACAATTACAAGCATTGACAGCTTTTGACAGGACAGTCCATCCTTCTTTTATAGCCTGTCAGTGTCCTTCTCTATGCAAAGTGAACTTCCTTACAGTCTACTATAAAGACTTGATATCATGCTGTCAGTTGCAGCAGAAGAAGAGAAGCTCCCATCAGATCACCTTCAATAACAACCATGTTCTCTGTAGCTCTGCTGCTGCTGCTGGCTGCTGGATCCTGTGAGTCTCACTGAGGCAGAGACACTGACAGTATGATCACAGCACACTGTTCACTGCTATTACACTGATTCAATACTCAACATGTTTTCCTCCACAGGTGTGAAGTGTGAACAGTTGACCCAGCCAGCCTCTGTGACTGTGCAGCCAGGTCAACGTCTGACCATCACCTGTCAGGTCTCTTATTCTGTTGGTAGCTATGCTACAGCTTGGATCAGACAGCCTGCAGGGAAAGGACTGGAATGGATTGTACGTGGCTGTGTTGGATGCACCACGTACTACAAAGATTCACTGAAGAACAAGTTTAGTATCAGCTTTGACTCTTCCAGCAACACAGTGACTCTAAATGGACAGAATGTGCAGCCTGAAGACACTGCTGTGTATTATTGTGCCAGAGAGCCACAGTAACACAAACCATCAGTAGACCTGAACAAAAACCCCTCAGAGCCTGAACACTTGTAACATGAAGCCACCAGAGGAGGAGCCCTCAGACCACTAATGGTTTCAACACCAGCTCACTGTTACAGTAAAGAGAGAAAGACATATTTAGCAATGAAACAGTAAAAGTAATATAACTTCGCTAAGTATAATATGTACAATAATATTAAATAAGTGAAGTCAATTTCCAAAAAGTGTCTTCTCTTTCTGACTCACAATATTTATACAAATTAATCTTCATCCCACATGAAATTAACTTAAATAATGGAATTTCTTTGTTTTGACTTAATGGATGTATATTTGTATATATGGATGTATATTCATGGCATCCACATACTGAAAATGTTATGACTCTTGAAGACTTTGTCACAAAAAGTATAACATAATTAATAACCCTTGTCTTTTGTCTTTTACTGTTTAAATGTAGTTAATCACTTCAGGGGTAGTGTGAAAGTGTCTTCACATGATGCAGACTAGTATACTGAAGGAATGTCTCATGTACAGTAAACATTCATTTTCCAGTTTCACCAAACAGTAACTGAGATCAAAGTCAGATCCAGTTCCTCCCTGTGAGGAGGAGTCAATGCAAAACTCAGATATCTTCCACCTCTACTTATCTGAGTGCAGAGAGGAGGACAGAGAACAGTGGACACACAGTTTAACATGATGGACTATAGGACAGGACTACTGCTTTTAACTATCTGCTGGGCAGGTGAAGATTTTCACTGATCTTGATTTTACATTCCCATTTGTATTACTGACATATTTCAAATGAATATTTTCTCTGATCTTGTACCAAGGTAATGCATGACATGCTTATCAATTTTGGTTTGACAGGTGTTGATGGTCAGACTCTGACAGAATCTGAACCAGCAGTTAAAAGACCTGGAGAATCCCACAGATTGACCTGTACAACATCTGGATTGTCATTCAGTAACAGCTGGATGGCCTGGATCAGACAGGCTCCTGGAAAAGGACTGGAATTTGTAGCAACTATCGAATCGGATAGTAGCAGCATCTACTACTCTCAGTCAGTCCAAGGCCGGTTTACCATCTCCAGAGACAACAGCAGAGAGCAGCTGTATCTGCAGATGAACAGTCTGAAGACTGAAGATTCTGCTGTTTATTATTGTGCTCGAGAGCCACAGTGACTGGAGTTGATTGAGCAGCTGTACAAAATCCTACAGTACTCATTCTTTCAGGCTGGTAGTGCACAAGTTTGAAATATTTTTCATAAATTGTATTTATTTAAACATTTTATAATACATTTTTGTTGTTTTCAGGTGGTTAAGTTCTTTTATATTCTGTAATTTTATTTTCATATATGTTTTTTATAAATTTATATTCCTCTCTGCATTATACACAAACTTGAAAACACATTAAAAACCGCAAAAAGATCATTCATTGATATAAGGTCCAAAGACAGCCCAACAATCCGGTTGCTGAAATTAAACATTTTTACAAAGTAAGACACAATTATGTCTGTAAATGATATGATGTGGAATCTATGAGAATGAAATATAATGTTACTGTTTCTTTTATAAAAATCACTAGAGGACAGTCAGTGTCTAGTTTCTCTCTCCTCTGTTACTAAAAGGAGAAACTCAGATCTGCTGTTCTCATTGATCTTAACTGACTGATACTCATACTCTAAAATGATTCATAATGCTCTGTAATAAAATCAATAGGTAAATAAGAATATGTCACTCTTTCCACAACATACTGTAATTTCATTAAAATTATTTCTAAGAGAAAACAGCTGAAAGTGGAGATCATTGATAACAGTATTTAACGTTAATGTTTAGCTTGAATTTACTTGTATCGTTTACATTTTATATAACAAATATTAATGTTTGAAGAAAGTATAATAATACAGTCATTAAGAATTATTGTTGTGTATTAACACTGTCTAGAAAATAAGGGGTGACAATATTGGCAGTTTAATGCAATACAATTATCTGCATCTGGATATGAAGAAAACAAAAAAGACTGAATATTTTCACTTTTATACTGCAGATATAATAACACTGAACAAACTCTTCTATTGACTCCAGTTAGACCAACATTGATGCTTCATATGTTTGATTTTATGCAAACTCAGTGACCTTCCTTGTTTCTCAGCTATAAAAACATCACATCAGGCTGTCAGTGGAGTTCACAGCACATCAGTTTCAACACTAGAAAATGCATTTCCTGCAGAAAATGCGTGGGAATGCTGAATAGCTGAATTGCTAAAGCTAAACTGGATGAATAGCTTAAATTAGTAAGAAGAAGTTGAAGTAGTGAGAATTGAAAAAGTGGAAATCGGGAGAATGAGTATGAATTTCATTAAAAAGTTGAATAACACCACTAATGTATAAAATAATTTATATGTTATATAATATTTTATCGGAAATTATGCTGTGAGAAAACATTGATGAAAATGCAGAAATATGGAACAAATTGTTTGTTCTAAACTGCTGAAAAACTTGGAAGTTGGAAGCTGAACTGCACATAAGTTAAGAGCTAAAATACATTTTAGAAAGCTGGAAGCTAAACTGTAATACTGTCAAAAGTGGAAGTTTCAATGAATTGACTAAAAAGACTTATTATCAGCCATATCCATTGCATAGAACAAACAAGCAGAAAGAGAGAGAGAGAGGAAAAAGAGAGGAAAGATAAAAGGAGAGGAAAAAGAGAAAAGGAAGCAACTTTGAATTGCTATATATGTCAGTGGTAACACCCTTTGGTGCGAATTGGTGTTTGCCTCAGGGACACATTGATTGATGTACCTCAGGGACACATTGATTGTGACCGTGTCACCTGCTGTTAAACTGCACCACACCTGCTAATGCTAATGAGTGAGAGACAGTGTGAGAGAACCCTTCAAACAAGCCTTAATAAATCCACAACAGTACATGCTATTGAAACAACGACTTCACCGTTAGAGACACACGACCTTTGTGAACGTATTCATGTAAAATTTATGTTGATAAACTTAAAAATGTGGGCATATCAGCGATTTAAAAAAGTGGTTCGCTCTGCGTTTCGCTGGGAAATGTGGAGGACGTTTAATATGGCAGTGAATGGAGGGAGATGTGGAACTCTCGTCATTTGGAAGCTCACGGAGCCAAACGTATAAGTCATATCGCATAACTGAGCACATTGACTGAAACTAGACAAAAATAGGCAAGGCAAGGCAACTTTATTTGTACAGCACATTTCAGCAACAGGGCAATTCAAAGTGCTTTACATGAAAACAGATTAAAAAAATGAAAACAGATAAAATACGAGAATAAAAGTTACAGTGCAGTATAAGAAATGAAACATTGAAGAGCAATTAAAACAGTTAAATATATAAAAGCAGATAAAATAGGAATTTCTCTTTATATGCTTTTATAGATTGTCATACAGTGTCAACAATGCAACTTCAGTATAAGAAATGAACAGTTATTTAAAGAAAGCCAACATCAAAAAGATAGGTCTTCAGCCTTGATTTAAAAGAACTGAGAGTTGCAGCAGACCTGCAGTTTTCTGGGAGTTTGTTCCAGATATGTGGAGCATAAAAACTAAATGCTGCTTCCTCTGTTTAGTTCTGACTCTGGGGACAAAAAGCAGACCTGTCCCAGTGACCTGAGAGGTCTGGGTGGTTCATAGTGTACTAGCAGATCAGAAATGTATTTTGGCCCTAAACCGTTTAGTGGTTTATAAACCAGCAAAAGTATTTTGAAATCAATTCTTTGAGGCACTGGAATCCAGTGTAGAGACTTCAGTACTGGAGTGATGTGATCCACTTTCTTGGCCTTAGTGAGGACTCGAGCAGCAGCATTCTGAATCAGCTGCAGCTGTCTGATTGATTTTTTAGGGAGACCTGTAAAGACACCGTTACAGTAGTCAAGTCTACTGAAGATAAAAGCATGGACAAGTTTTTCCAAGTCCTGCTGAGACATAAGTCCTTTAACCCTTGATATATTTTTAAGGTGGTAATAGGCTGACTTTGTAATTGTCTTAATGTTGCTGTTAAAATTCAGGTCTGAGTCCATGACTACACCAAGATTTCTGGCTTTGTCTGTTGTTGTTAACATTATCGTTTGAAGCTGAGTGCTGACTTTTAATTGTTCCTCTTTTGCTCCAAAAACAACCACCTCAGTTTTTTCTTCATTTAATTTAAGAAAGTTCTGGCACATCCAGTCGTTAATTTGTTCAATGCACTTAGTCAGTTGTTGTATTGGACTATAGTCCCCTGGCGATAAGGTTATATAAATTTGTGTGTCATCCGCATAACTATGGTAACTTATTTTATTGTTTTCCATAATTTGAGCAAGTGGAAGCATGTAGATGTTAAACAGGAGAGGCCCCAGAATGGAGCCTTGGGGAACTCCGCACGTCATATTTGTATGCTCAGATGTATAATTCCCTATAGACACAAAGTAGTCCCTATTCTTTAAATAAGACTCAAACCACTTTAGTACTGAGCCAGAAATGCCAACCCAGTTTTCCAATCGGTCTAGTAATATGTCATGGTCGTGTTAAAATACCTAAGTTTTGATGTGTAAATTGTGTATGACAAGTAGATATTGTGGGCGTGAGAGCAATTTATAGAGAAGGGACAAAGATAATTTTTTAAGCCTCCACACTCTACTTGATGACTTCAGTCACTCTGGCAGATGCAACACACACTCACTAGAAACGCAGAAAAATCCTGAAATGATCACTAAACGTAAACAGCTTTTTCACAACAACTGTAAACGATATCAAACTGAAAAGATATAGCCTAATACCTGAAGCTTTCGTGAACATTATAAAGTTTGTTTGGTGTCTGTAGGTGAAAGTACAAAGGAGCTGAATCTTTTGGGAGCGGAAGAAGATTTAAAGGATTTGAAGCATGCTCTCATTGACTTCAATGTTAAAAAAAGTGTTAAAAAGCTTAATATTTTAAAAAGTATAAATAGTAGAAAAAAAGTTGAAGAAGTCACATCATTAGCTGAAAGAGCTGAACATTTTAAAAGTTGAATGGTTTTAATAGCTGAAAGTATGCAGAAGTTACGGAGAGCCAAAAAACGTACGGAAGAGGGAATAAAATTAAGAAGAATAAATAAAGAACAGAATAACAATAAACCATGTTCTCTGTAGCTCTGCTGCTGCTGTTGGCAGCTGGATGTGAGTCTCTTTGGATTTGTTGAAGTCAACAGATCTTCTTTCAGTATAACTATCATTTCTTACAAAACATTTTCTTTTTTTCAACAGGTGTGTGGAGTGTGAACAGTTGACACAGCCAGCCTCTGTGACGGTGCAGCCAGGTCAACGTCTGACCATCACCTGTCAGGTCTCTTATTCAGTTGGTAGCTACCACACAGCTTGGATCAGACAGCCTGCAGGAAAAGGACTGGAGTGGATTGGAATGAAAACTACTGGAGCTTTATACTACAAAGATTCACTAAAAAACAAGTTCAGTATTGACTTAGAGACTTTCAGCAACACAGTGACTCTAAATGGACAGAATGTGCAGCCTGAAGACACTGCTGTGTATTACTGTGCCAGATACACACACTGGTTAAAGTTACCAGAGGAGCTATACAAAAACCTTAAAGAACGTTTTTTTTTTTTTTTTAACAAAGACCAACAGGAGGCAGTAGGAGACCTAAAATAATAATGGCAGTACGAGAATAAAACAAAGAGGCACACAATGACAGCAACAGATGATTTAGGTTTTTTTGACTTCCTGTTTTATTTTTACCAACAATGTAATGATTAATAACTGACTGAGTTATAGTTTTATTGAGACTGTTGAAGTCTGAATGTATTTTTTCTCTGTTATAAGGTTTGTAAAGAATACGAACATTCAATTTAAGATATTGTGAGAAATAATAAGCACACACTTCAATACTGTGTGTAAAACTGGGTAGCACTTGTTGTCATTCATACACATTTGAATGATCAAAATGACGCAAAGTTTCCCAAGTATCCTTTATTGGGCTTTTACATGCTAACACTACTTAGATTATGGAAACAACAGAATATCTTAATATATGTATTTTGACAACACAAATGTACATAACGAACAGCCAATTGAACAAATCAATTATTTGATGTGCAAAATAAATGCCCAAGACAAATATACATGAATAAATACATATCAAACCATTTTGACCAAAGAGTAAGCTTCAGTTCAACATCATCAATTATTGCAGATCCCCCATATATAGTTGAAGCAGACAATAACTATTCAGTTAATCTGTTGATTCTGTTGTAAATATGAATATTTGTCTGACATGTTTTAAAAACAAATGGAATTTAAGTTTGTTTTAAGTTTATAATAATAACTACATTTTTTTTTCATTTGTCAAAAATATATTTCATAACACAATTCCAAGCTATCACTTGTGACAGGACAGTCCATCCTTCTTTTATAGCCTGTCAGTGTTCTTCTCTATGCAAAGTGAACTTCCTCACAGTCTGCTATAAAGACTTGATATCATGCTGTCAGTTGCTGCAGAAGAAGAGAAGCTCCCATCAGATCACCTTCAATAACAACCATGTTCTCTGTAGCTCTGCTGCTGCTGCTGGCTGCTGGATCCTGTGAGTCTCACTGAGGCAGAGACACTGACAGTATGATCACAGCACACTGTTCACTGCTATTACACTGATTCAATACTCACCATGTTTTCCTCCACAGGTGTGAAGTGTGAACAGTTGACACAGCCAGCCTCTGTTACTGTGCAGCCAGGTCAACGTCTGACCATCACCTGTCAGGTCTCTTATTCTCTCAGCAGCTATCGCACAGCTTGGATCAGACAGCCTGCAGGGAAAGGACTGGAGTGGATTGGAATGAAATATACTGGAGATTCATACTACAAAGATTCACTGAAGAACAAGTTCAGTATCGACTTAGAGACTTCCAGCAAGACAGTGACTCTAAATGGACAGAATGTGCAGCCTGAAGACACTGCTGTGTATTACTGTGCCAGGGAGCCACAGTAACACAAACCATCAGTATACCTGAACAAAAACCCCTCAGAGCCTGAACACTTGTAACATGAAGCCACCAGAGGAGGAGCCCTCAGACCACTAATGGTTTCAACACCAGCTCACTGTTACAGCAATGAGAGAAACAGACTCAATCCAAATGGTTCTTACAGTAATTAAATTTAACACAGTACAATTAATCAATTTAAATACTCTGACACTGCAATCAGTGATACATCATTGTATGTATATATAAACTTTCAAGTGGTGGATTAAATTCAATAATTTAACTACAGTATAAATGAATATCATGATTTACTTTTCATGAACAATCCAACATATGTTTGTCAGAGATTCAGGTTCCAACTTCTCTTTATGTGAATTGAAAAACAACACCTGAAAATTTACCTTCATTTTAATTAATTTACATATACTTATAGTAAACTGATTTACTATCATCAGTATGTAAATCAGCCTCCTTGTGTGTAGCCTCGTAAAGAAGTGAAGTGTGTGTGTGTCAGTGAGAGACAGAAGAGCTCACATCAGTTCAGCTTCAACATCAACATGTTCTCTGTAGCTCTGATACTGCTGCTGGCTGCTGGATCCTGTGAGGAGCTTTCAGTGGATTCACTCTAATACACACATTAGAAACACTGAATAGTCAGATGGATGATGAAGATAATGTTGATTTGTGTTTCCACAGGTGTGAACAGTATTGATCTCATCCAGACAGACTCAATGGTTGTGCAGCCTGGATAGTCTCTGACCATCAGCTGTCAGGTCTCTGGTTATTCTTTGACTGATGACAGCTATGCAACAGGTTGGATCAGACAGAGTGAAGGAAAACCAATGGACTGGATATCAGTTTGGTGCAGGTAGCTTTTACCAAAATAATGCTCTGAAGAACAAGTTCCTTTACCACACACACACGTCTTCTAGCTCGGTAACATTAACAGGAGTGAATCTGCAGCCTGAGGACACAGCTGTGTATTATTGTGTACGTTACCCCACAGTGATACAAACCACCAACAGACCTACACAAATACCCAGCAACCAGCATGTGACTCAAACACAAATTTACATGAGATTGCTATGGATAAAAGCGTCAAATGTAATGTAATCATTAATTCTTGAGTTCAACTTAACATGTACCATACAAACAGCCTTTATTTATGGTTAAATGATAGAACGGTAACACTTTATAATAATGGGACTGGAAATCTTTGTGACCCGTCAAATGAAAAATATTGTCAAGTAGTAAGTTAGTATAAAGTAAAATTCATAAATATCCTACTTGGGTGAGCATTGTTCTCAGGCATTACTGTTTAAGTGCCTTATGTTGTTGTGAATACAGCAACCATAAAAATGCATCTGCAGTATACTGTAGTTTGTGTCAATGTAGTGACCTCAGTATTATTTTGCCAAACCACTCCCTTTAATTATTAATACATTTAATTTTATGCCACCATTAATCATATCTTATTTGTCAATGTTAAAGATGGACCAGGTCAGCACTTTATTTGAAGGGCCACAAACATGATGAAGTAATGGATGATGCATTTTTATTTAACCATGATTACAACACTACACGTTTTCTGAATAAATGTACACTGCTGTGACTGGTCAGTTCTTTGAAGAAGACATAAACATCATTAATAAATCAGAAATCTTGATGATTCAAATACCTTAATTGATGCATTAATTAACGTAATGTTCCTGCATTAAGTCATGCATGAGATACTATTAATCCTTGTACATTACTGAAGTACTACATTAATTAATTCATGCTTTTTCATGCATGAAGTCATGCATGAATTCACAACAATTCATCTACTATAATTATAAAGTGTAACCAATAGAACAATACAAAACAAAAAGTGTTCTTGTCTCTAAATGTGATATTGTATCTAACATAGAATGACAAGCAACTATAACTTAAAAATTACCAAATAATAAATTATACAAACTATAACAGATTGCTGGTTTAGGAGCCACTCCCTCCCCATTATGTCCTGATGCAAATCTTCAGTCTGTGCAGTGTACTTCTGTCCTGCTGACTGCTCTTGTTCTTTGTGTGGAGCATCAGATGTCACATCTCCAGCCTCAGGATGATGAACACACTCACTCTTCTGCTGGTTGCTCTCTCTCTGCCCTGTGAGTTCTCTTGCTTCTTGCTGTGTTATCTTTTCTCAGACAACATGGACTGATGGTCAGTCAGTGACACCAGAAAACTTCCCAGATGACTGTCTCACTTTCTTCTGTGGTTCCTCTCTCCTTTCATCTCATCAGGTTGTACAGGTCAGAGTATGGAGTCCATTCCTTCCAGTTCAGTAGTAAATGTGAAGCCAGATCCCCTGCAGGAGAGACTCTCAGTCTCTCCTGCAGGGGATCTGGCTTCACATTTAGCTGCTGCAGCATGCACTGGATCAGACAACCTGCAGGAGAAGCACTGGAATGGATAGGCCGTATTTACAGTGATGCTAGTAGAACAGGTTATACCAGCAGTGTGCAAGGACGAGTAGAGGTCACCAGAGATAACAGTAACAGCATGGTGTATCTGAGACTGTCCAACTTAAAGCCAGAGGACTCTGCTGTGTATTACTGTGCGAAACACACACTGGTTAAAGGAAGCAGTAGTGTTGACGAACTGACCGAAGAGCCGGTTAATTAACCCGACTCGTGTCACTGAACTGGGAGACTCGAGTGCCATATGTCAATGAACCGACTCACTCCTGTTTTTTTCTTTTACTTCATTCGTGCCGTTGTACCGTTGTGTGAAGCTGGTATTCTTCTGCTACTGTTTGTGTAGTAATCTAGCTCATTAGCACCTCCACTGGAGTGGTGGTGGTAGAATCAATCAGGAAATGAGCTACCTAGACCGTGCACTAGGCTACTGAACGAGACCGAATGTAACCGTGCAACCGGTCGTCCCGTTCGAGTCATGTAATCAAGCGGTGTCTGGGTTCTCGGCAAGTTTGAGTTATTAACCAAGCCTGGTTTCTGGTACATCTTAGATGATTGTGTTCATGGCAATTCACACATTATCAATGGGGAAGTACATCACATACAAATACACGTCATGTTATCTTGGTAGTTATGTTAAGTTAAATGTTAGAGAAGTGAATGTTGCTACATGGTAGGTAGGCTGTCACGACGAGACCGCGCACCAGGCTACTGAACGAGACTTAAGGACCGTACTGGGTACTGCATTAGTCTATTTTCAAACAGGTGTCTAGGTTTGAGTTATCAACCAAGTTTGAGTTATCAACCGATCCCAGAAGCCTTTATTTCTCGTGCATCTTAGATGATTGTGTATATACAAATTCATAGACTACATTATCGATGGATATCACATACAAATGCACGTCATGTTATCTTAGTAGTTATGTTAAGTTAAATGTTTGTTACATGGTAGGTAGGCTGTCACCAGGAGACCGCGCACCAGGGTACTGAATGAGACCGTAACCGTGCCTAATGCATGAGTCTATGTAATCAAACGGGTGTCTAGGTTCTCGGCAAGTTTGAGTTATCAACCGATAGCAGAAGCCTTTATGTCTCGTGCATTTTAGAATTGTGTTCATGGAAATTCATAGGCTACATTACCAAGGGGAAAGTATTATATCACCTACAAATACACGTAATGTTATCTTGGTAGTTCTGTTAAGTTAAATGTTAGAAGTGAATGTTGCTACATGGTAGTAGTACTGTCACGAGGAGACCGCCCACCAGGCTACCGAATGTAACCGTGGCCAGTGCGTGAGTCTAGTGTCGGTCAGTAGGAGTGTGTAAGTAGTATGTCGAGACCGAATGTAACCGCAACCAGTCGAGTCTTCTGCGGTGTCTTGGTTCCTGGTGGGGGAACGCGATCACCACCCCACCCCCCCCCACCCCCCCCCCCCCCCCTCGCCGCCGAGGGCACGCAAACCGGTGACCGAATCTATTAACTCGGTAGGCCAACCAACGACCGTCTGGTTGAACCAACTCACGTAAAAGAGTCGGTTGTCCCATCACTAGGAAGCAGAGAGACTTGACAAAAACCTCATAAAAATTATTTTCACAAATACCTCCAGGTGGCAGTAGAAGATAAGATGTTAGATTACACAAAAGAGAATATGACAGTGTCTCTAATCAAACACACAAATACATGACCACAATGGAAGCAACAGCTGATGTCGTGGTTTGTGACTTCCTGTTTTGTGACGGATAATAATGTTTATGCTTTTGATTTTGAACAGCAGGTGTTGAGAATATATTTAAACATTTATGCATTATATATCCAGTATATGGATGGCCCACCAAATGCTGCTGAGCAGAATAAATAAATACATCTAAGTGGAATTGAATAACTTGAAAATAATCTTCATCATTAAAAAAATCATAAATTAACAATATTCTGAAAGATACATGAATCATATTTTAACCAGAGATGTGATGAGTTTCTGTTTGAGGAGGAGGAGTCAATGCAAATCTCTGACCTCTTCCATCTCTACATATGTGTTGCAGAGTGAAGGACAGACACTAAATCACTGACATACACGCTGTAGACTGGACAGAGACAACTGGCTTTAACAATGATCAGACCTGATTATTTGGTTGTTTTTCTCATCCTGTCATTTAACTGGGCAGGTAAGAACAAGAGATGTTTTTTCTGACAAACCTGGTACAAAGACAACATGGCTGCATTACAATAACTAATGAGCTGTTTAAATGTCTGTAGGTGCTGAGGGTCAAACACTGACTGAGTCTGAACCAGTGGTTAAAAGACCTGGAGAATCCCACAGACTGACCTGCACATATTCTGGGTTTGGTGGGGATTATGCTAATGCTTGGATCAGACAGGCTGCTGGAAAAGGACTGGAATGGATCGCTTACATCAGCAGTGCTAGTAGCTACATCTACTACTCTCAGTCAGTCAAAGGCCGGTTTACCATCTCCAGAGAAAACAGCAGACAGCAGGTGTTTCTGCAGATGAACAGTCTGAAGACTGAAGATTCTGCTGTTTATTATTGTGCTCGAGAGCCACAGTGACACAGGAAGGAGCAACACTGTACAAAAACTCAACATGTCAAAACAAGTCAAATCTTTACTTTCTTCTTTTCTCATTCACATAATAAGCTTCAGTTCAACATCATCAACACATTCAGAGAAATAGTCTCAATAAAACTGTTCCATTCAGACATGTTTTATTGCAGATCCCCCAAATATACTGTAGTTGAAGCAGACATTAAATATTCTGTTAATCTGTTGATTCTGTTGTAAATATAAATCTATTTGTTGACATGTTTGACTTGTGTTAGACAATTTGTGATTAAAAACAAATGGAATTTAAGTTTGTTTTAAGTTTGTAATAATAACTACATTTTCTTTCATATGTCAAAAATATATTTCATGACACAATTTAAAGCTTTACTTGTGACAGGACAGTCCATCCTTCTTTTATAGCCGGTCAGTGTCCTTCTCTATGCAAAGTGAACTTCCTCACAGTCTGCTATAAAGACTTGATATCATGCTGTCAGTTGCAGCAGAAGAAGAGAAGCTCCCATCAGATCACCTTCAATAGCAACCATGTTCTCTGTAGCTCTGCTGCTGCTGCTGGCTGCTGGATCCTGTGAGTCTCACTGAGGCAGAGACACTGACAGTATGATCACAGCACACTGTTCACTGCTATTACACTGATTCAATACTCAACATGTTTTCCTCCACAGGTGTGAAGTGTGAACAGTTGACCCAGCCAGCCTCTGTGACTGTGCAGCCAGGTCAACGTCTGACCATCACCTGTCAGGTCTCTTATTCTGTTAGCAGCTACTACACAGCTTGGATCAGACAGCCTGCAGGGAAAGGACTGGAGTGGATTGGAGTGGCAGTTGGATCCACCACATACTACAAAGATTCACTGAAGAACAAGTTCAGTATCAATTTAGAGACTTCCAGCAACACAGTGACTCTAAATGGACAGAATGTGCAGCCTGAAGACACTGCTGTGTATTACTGTGCCAGAGAGCCACAGTAACACAAACCATCAGTAGACCTGAACAAAAACCCCTCAGAGCCTGAACACTTGTAACATGAAGCCACCAGAGGAGGAGTCCTCAGACCACTAATGGTTTCAACACCAGCTCACTGTTACAGTAAAGAGAGAAACATCTCTTTAGATTTTATAAATGGTTCTAAATTTAACAGCCACAGTTTTCATTCATTTAAATACCTTGAAATTACAATCAATGCTACATCATTATATGTATAATCTTCAAGTGATGGAATAAATTCAGCTCACAACTTCTTAAAGGTTGTGATCTAACTACAGTATAAATGAGTCCTCAAAGCAGACATTTATAAAGTACTTGAGACCCAGACTTGAGTAAAAGTACAAGTGCTTTATCAAAAAAATTACTTCAGTAGAAGTTGACATGCTCTTTAAGCACCACACTTAAGTGGAAGTACTAAAGCATTCAAAAATGTTTGTACTTAAGTATTGCAAGTAGTTTATTTTAAAATGTACTACTCAAGTACTGAAAGTAAAAGTACAAATATTGTGTTATGTAGTTATTAAAGAAAGCAGTCAAAAGTTTGAATATCATATTGTTTATATTATTTCAAATGTTTAGCCTATAGGACACTCACAATTCCTTTGGCTGTATATGTCATAAAATAAGAGAAATGTGACATTTTTGACACAGCCTTTATGATAGCCAGCTAGTTAACGTTAACGTAAGTGAACTCCGCAGCATGTCATGAACTGCGGGTAGCTAGTTAGCTAGCGCTTACTGATAGCTCAAGCTGGTGTGCCATTTGTGTATTATATTTGTAACTTACCTTGATATGTTTCTTCAAATTTGACAGTGAATTTTTGAAGGCCATTATTTCGCAATATTTCGGGAGGCAGAGTAGGCACTTCATTCTATATGAATTGTCTTTCACTCCGACAAATGAAAACATGGATTCTAAGTAGGGCCAGGGATGGTCTCCTTCCTCACCCTCACCGCCACGATCACTCAAAGTTGAAGGTGTTGAAGGTGTTGTTTCTGGTTCTTCCATCTCGAAACGAACTAACAAAGCTCAAGTGTTCTCAATGCAGGCAGGCAACAGAGTAAAAGGCAGAACGGGAGCACGTGCAGTCTTCTTATAAGACAGCTTGATCGCTTGATTCGCTCAATGATGAGCCAGCGTCATCAAACCTGGTGACAGAGCCATCTACCGCTCTGGCAGTGATAATGTGGGTTTGGAATGATTTGTAACATTTTTATAATTGTAACGAGTAACGATGCAGCATATAAAAAATGTATTGGAGTAAAAGTATTAAACTCATCGAAAATATGCACTGGAGTAAGAGTGGAAGTAGGAGAAAAAAATAATACTTCAGTAGAGTACAGATACAGCCTTTTAGTACTTAAGTACAGTAGTGAAGTAGTTCTACTTCGTTACTATACATCTCTGCCTCAAAGTCAGTTTCTCTTCCATAATATTATTTAAAAATGGAAATCATAACTGCATAAGTAACTAAATCACTAGTCTTTAGCCAACTCCAGTGTGATGTTAATTAGTCAAACCAAAGAAAAATGTCTTTTCATTGACAAAGTGTGTTTGTCAGAGGTTCCCCCTTCTCTTTGTGTGAGTGTATGTTTATGGAGTTCCCTGAATGGTAGAGGCATTTATTGTTACTGCTAGACGGAGGGAAAGTTGAGAATTTTAATGTATCAGTGTCAATCTCATTTGATTTCCACTGCAGGAGATATCAATATAGAAGAAAGTATGCAAAGAATATAAACATTGTTGCCACTTTTGCTGGTCCTACAACATCAGCTTTAGGACCAGCAGGATGATTAACAGCTTCTTCCCACAAGCAGTACAAATAATCAATGGACTGTGTCCCCTCCCTTCACACAGTCACTCACTAAATGAAGATTCTGCTGTTTATTATTGTTCTCAATGGCCACAGTGACACAGGAAGGAGGAACGCTGTACAAAAACTCAACAAGCCAAAAGTTTGCTTTCTGTTTTTCACATTCACAAAAAATGACAGTTAAATAACAGTTCAAAATCATGAACACATTCAGAGAAACAAAGTCTCAATAAAACTGCTTCATTCAGACAAGTGTTATTGCAGCTCTGGTGTTCTCTCATATTCAGTTGAGTCTGGGAACATTAACTATTCTGTTAATTTTAGTGATTAGACTAAAACTGTAGTTTATTTATGTTATTGTGAATGCTCTCATTTGCTGCCTATTGTGTTCAAAGTGACTAATGAGAAACAGAGCCTTGATAACAAGATAAATCATAATTTAATACATGTAATGAAACTTTGCATGTTAATGTGTCAGATGTCATTTGTGTATATTAGAATACAAATATGGTTGTGGTGTTACTATTGATAAACATTTTACACAGATTAAAACATGTCAGACAAACATTAAAACAGCTGATTTGGAGGGATGACTCTTGCATATTCATTTCCTAGTTTCATTAATTATCTCCAGTCCAGATGTTTCCTCCCTGTGAGGAGGAGTCGATGCAAAACTCAGATATCTTCCACCTCTACTTATCTGAGTGCAGAGAGGAGGACAGAGAACAGTGGACACACAGTTTAACATGATGGACTATAGGACAGGACTGCTGCTTTTAACTATCTGCTGGGCAGGTGAAGATTTTCATTGATATTAATTTAACATAGCTTTTATTTGGTGTCATCAGCTTATTTCACTTGATGTTTTTGATCCTCTTGACAGGTGTTGATGGTCAGACTCTGACAGAATCTGAACCAGCGATTAAAAGACCTGGAGAATCTCACAGATTGACCTGTACAACATCTGGATTCACATTTAGCAGCTACCGCATGGCCTGGATCAGACAGGCTCCTGGAAAAGGACTGGAATGGATCGCTTATATAAGCACAGCTAGTACTCCTATCTATTACTCCCAGTCAGTCCAGGGGAGATTCACCATCTCCAGAGATGACTCCAGCAGTAAAGTCTATCTGCAGATGAACAGTCTGAAGACCGAGGACACAGCAGTGTATTACTGTGCACGAGAGACACAGTGAGAGACGATAATAGGAGTGTCATACAAAAACTACTTCCTCTATTTTCCACCACAACTGATGACATTAAATTAAGTAGTATTTATTTTTATTTTTTTTTACATGTAATGCATTAGGCTACTGATTTTTGGTAATGTGTTTTCATTAACCATGATCAAAACTTCTACTAATATAATACACATTTTAAGGACATTAATAGAAACCTTAATTCTTCACTAGCACCCCTCAAATAATTTCTTTTTATTTCCATATAAATGAAACTTCGATATACATAAATGTCGATATAAATAAAACAATTCATAGAAAAAAAGAAATGCATTATTTAAACTGGTGGAAATGTTTATATTAATCTCAGGACTTTGAGTAAGTTATGACATTACCATCCTTAATAAACTATATATAAACAGGTATATTTTGTTTTGTAATGCATATTCATTTGTAATCAAGGCCTTGACAATTGGTGCAATAAAAATTAAAAAGGACATTGAAAAAAATAATCAGCTCCAGATATTACTTAAATTCTTTAATAAAAGAGAGCAGCAGAGTTTGCCAAACAAACCCTAATAAGTTTATTCCAGACTCCAAGCTGAACCACAGCAGCTTATCTTAAGACACTGAGGTGTTTTTATTTGGTAAATAGTAATAATAATAATAATAATAATAAAAAAACTATTCATAATACTCACTATAATCGTAATAATAATAACACTAATTAAAGCTGCAAGCAGTGGAAGGGCCCTTTTTCTTTTTAGCTCCAGACCAACCCACAATCACATGCCATATGTTTGAATCTATGCAAACTCAGAAATCTTCCTGGTGACCCAGTTATAAAGACTTCACATGAGACTGTCAGTGGAGGTTAAAGAGGACCAGAACTCACATCTCGTCAGTTTCAACATAAACCATGTTCTCTGTAGCTCTGCTGCTGCTGTTGGCAGCTGGATGTGAGTCTCTCTGGATTTGTTAAAGTCAACAGTTCTTTTTCAGTATAACTTGATCATTTATCACACAACGTGTTTGTCTTTAACAGGTGTGAAGTGTGAACAGTTGACCCAGCCAGCCTCTGTGACTGTGCAGCCAGGTCAACGTCTGACCATCACCTGTCAGGTCTCTTATTCTCTCAGCAGCTACTTCACAGCTTGGATCAGACAGCCTGCAGGGAAAGGACTGGAGTGGATTAGTAGTGATACAAACGTCAAAGATTCACTGAAGAACAAGTTCAGTGTAAATGTCACGGGGCGGAAGTTGATTTTATTTAAGCATGCTTTTACTTTGGATTTGCTGTGTTTTTAGTATTTGCTGTGTTTTTAGCTTCTATTATTGCATGCTTTTATTTTGAAATGTGTGGTGTGTGTTTTTAAATGTTGTTTTTACTTCCGCCATCGGACATGTAGCAATCAGGATTAAGGACTTGCACCTGGGGACCAGAGAAAGGATTGACTGTTTTTAGCTATAAAAAGGGCAGAACAGCAACAGGACAGGGAGCATGAAGGAGGACACAGGAAGAGCAGGACACAAGAGCACGACGCAGGACACAGAAGCATTACGAAGGCCACAGAGACACAACGGCACAATCGAGCAGACAGAACGGTGCAGACAGAGAGACACAGAGACCGGGACGCCAGTGAGAACAGCATCGTCCCTGGTCTGGAGGAGGCCTAAAACGTGAATTATACTAGCCGCATTCAAGGTGGCGCAAGCCATCGTGACGTTGAAATGACGTAATATCCTGCCGGCGCGCCCGATTTATGGCGTGCGAGCAGAGGTCGCACACGGCTCTTTTTTTTTCAGCGGCGCGCGACAAAGCGGAAACGGGAGGCCTGAGAGAGTTCGCCGACAACAGGATGCCAGGACTCTCAGAGTGACTGCAAGTCTCTCTTGTAAACTTACTGGGTTAAGATGAGTTCTTTTATGGTGAATGAAAGGCTTGATCCGACGAAGTAGCTCATCCAATCAAATTGAAGCATTGACAGCAATGCTGCAGCCAGTTCTGCCGTTGTTTATGTTTTTTTTCTTCTTCTAGTCCGTAGAAAGAGCAACGTCGGTAGCCTTTGCTCATTAGCGCCACCTCTGTTCAGGAGAAGACTACAACTAGTGTCGCAAGCACCAGCGCGGGTATAAATAGTCACGCCGACCCCATGACGTTACATTTGTACGCGCCAGCTGGGCTGCGTCTAGTGTATAAGAGCCTTAAGAGTACACAGAGGAAAACGCAAACACCGATCGCTAACAGCAACAGTGGGAGAAGGTGAAACTTGTAGTGTGTAGTATACAAAGCTGTAGTAGTTTAAAGGACGTTTGACTGGCCCTGAGTTCTCCTTTGCAGGCTATACCCGAGGTGAGGAGCCAAGCGAGAAGAAGCTGGTCGCCAGCGGAGACCCGTGGACTGTCATTTTAACCTCCCACTCCTGTTCTGCTGCACTATTTTAGCTTGATTTTAGTTGGTTATGCTTTTGCTTTTAAATTCTAAATGGTTTTATTTTTTAAATAAATCTGTTATCCCTCAAACTGGTTTTTACTCAGTTTTAAACACCATTTTTACTGCTCTCTGTGTTAATCTTTTATCCCAAATTTTAGTCTTGCTAGTTGTAAGAGGTCCTAGGCCTCAACCAAACCTAGGTGGCATTGTCGGCCCACGTTTACAACTTCATCCACGCCCCTTACATAAACATGGAATCTTCCAGCAACACAGTGACTCTAAATGGACAGAATGTGCAGCCTGAAGACACTGCTGTGTATTACTGTGCCAGAGAGCCACAGTAACACAAACCATCAGTAGACCTGAACAAAAACCCCTCAGAACCTGAACACTTGTAACATGAAGCCACCAGAGGAGGAGCCCTCAGACCACTAATGGTTTCAACACCAGCTCACTGTTACACTAAAGAGAGAAACAGTCTTTTGATTAGTTTTAAATGGTGATTTACATATTAATCCTCAAAAAGTCAGTTTCTCTTCCATAACATTACATAACATTATTTCTTTGATAATTAACAATCTAAAATGTGTTTGTCAGAGAACCAATTTCCACAATTCCACCACTACTCCTAGTCTTGTCAAGAGAACCATCTGGAAGGGCTTTGCAACTGAACTTGCCATTCAAAACTCTTTTCTTTATCCATTTCTGCTCAAGGGTTGTTTCTGCTAGCCACCCACAACATTACTGTGCATCACTTCCTGGTTTCCCAAAATTAAAGAGCGTCCCGAGGCCCAAATCACAAAATACGTGTGCATTAATCCTACATCAACAACAACTAGTGGTGTTAAAAGCATTTGCGTTAACTCTTTATTATGGCGTTAATTTTGACAGCCCTAGTTTAAATACTTGGAGGTTTCAATCACTGATACATCATTGTCTGTACTCCCACAAGAAGAATTAGACTTTTAGAAATTGTTTAACATTAATTTACCTTATTCAAGTGATTATGTAGAAATGCAGCTAAATTTTCTTCAAAAGTTGAATTTTGTGCTCTGATTTTTACTAGTTTAAAAATCGATGTTTGGTCTAATAATATTGTACATAAGCTTTATTCACATGAAAACAGCAATTTGATTAAAAATAACTTTAGGAGTTATGAGATGTTGTTAACCTATCTCAAGCCGACAAGGTGATTTACCTACTACATAAACTGAAAGCAATTTTTTTAATGAAAATATTATTAATAACTTTTATTCATGAACAGTAACATCTTTCCATTATTTGTACTTTGCATTGGACACAAGTGATAGTAAATAAACACATTCAAATGTTACAAAGTGACTTAAAGTAAAAATAAATAAAAATAAAGGATTAGGTAACATCAGGTTAAAAATGTGAAACAAAGTCAAAATGGTAAGATATACGGTGAGATGATTTGTGGAAACACAAAATACAGTTCAATCAGGAGAGACTTCATTAGCAAATATGAACATATTTATTGTATCGACAAACATGAAATGGGAATTGTATAATCTCTGGAGATTGAACTACATCGAAACCATAGGCTATGTCATAAAGGGTATATGAACCCAAACATATCCCCCTATGGAGTCCAGACACTGGTGGTGGTGATGAAGCGTACAGGAACCAATCAAGAGCCAAGCGCTGACAATACCCGAAGAAGTGGGCGAGACTTCGGTGGTTGAAGGGGAGGAGGTGGGACGCACTCTATTCCTGAAACGACAACTGACAACCGCAGAGGAGAGAGCAGATTTAAAACAGGATGTCATGCTGTGATAGGCTCGTGACGAATGCCCGACTCTGATTGGTTTAATTAACGACACAGCTGAATCTGATTGTCTACTGACAAGTGACATGCCGAGAAACAGCTGATCAACTAGGAGTGATGAAAAAGGAATATGAAGTCTTCCTGTAAGAACTTATGCTGAGCTACATTTAGGAGAAAGTCAAAAAAGGAGGAGTCAATGCAAAACTCAGATATCTTCCACCTCTACTTATCTGAGTGCAGAGAGGAGGACAGAGAACAGTGGACACACAGTTTAACATGATGGACTATAGGACAGGACTGCTGCTTTTAACTCTCTGCTGGGCAGGTGAAGATTTTCACTGATCTTGATTTGACATTCCCATTTGTATTACTGACATATTTCACATGAGGATTTTCTCTGATCGTTGTACCAAGGTAATACATGACATGCTAATCGTTTTTGGTTTGACAGGTGTTGATGGTCAGACTCTGACAGAATCTGAACCAACGATTAAAAGACCTGGAGAATCACACAGATTGACCTGTACAACATCTGGATTGTCATTCAGTAGCAGCTGGATGGCCTGGATCAGACAGGCTCCTGGAAAAGCACTGGAATGGGTTGCTACTGATGCTGGTGGCAGTAGCAAATACTACTCTCAGTCAGTCCAAGGCCGGTTTACCATCTCCAGAGACAACAGCAGAGAGCAGCTGTATCTGCAGATGAACAGTCTGAAGACTGAAGATTCTGCTGTTTATTATTGTGCTCGACACCCACAGTGACTGGAGTTGGTTGAGCAGCTGTACAAAATCCTACAGTACTCATTCTTTCAGGCTGGTAGTGCACAAGTTTGAAATATGTTTCATAAAATGTATATATTTAAACATTTTATATTACATTTTTGTTGTTTTCAGGTTGTTAAGTTGTTTTATATTCTGTATTTTTATTTTCACGTGTTTTTATTATAAATTAGTAATCATGAGAGTTTGTTAACTGTTTGAATAAAGCTGCATTCAACCTGAAATCATCAGACTCAGCATCTGTTAAAGTCTCCACCATCATTTCCCGAATCTTTCCCGATATCACACAGCTTGGATCAGACAGCCTGCAGGGAAAGGACTGGAGTGGATTGGAATGAAACATACTGGAGCTTCATAATACAAAGATTCACTAAAGAACAAGTTCAGTATCGACTTAGAGACTTCCAGCAACACAGTGACTCTAAATGGACAGAATGTGCAGCCTGAAGACACTGCTGTGTATTACTGTGCCAGGAGAGCCACAGTAACACAAACCATCAGTAGACCTGAACAAAAACCCCTCAGAGCCTGAACACTTGTAACATGAAGCCACCAGAGGAGGAGCCCTCAGACCACTAATGGTTTCAACACCAGCTCAATGTTACACTAAAGGATGAAAAAGTCTTTAGACACCTACAAAGCCCTCCACCATCTGGCCCCCTCATACATCACTGACCTCCTCTCCCCCTACCAACCCTCACGGTCCCTCAGATCCACCTCAGCCGGTCTCCTCTCCATCCACAAGTCCAACCTCCGCAGTTTTGGGGACAGAGCCTTCTCCAGCGCGGCTCCCAGGCTCTGGAACTCCCTCCCTCAAAAGATCCGCACCTCTGAGTCCCTCACCATCTTCCAGTCCCGCCTCAAGACCCATCTCTTCACCTCTGCCTATCCGTAGCCCCACGCCCCCCTCCCTTTTCATTTGTGCCTGAATCTTGTTTTGTTTTGTTTTATTTTGTTTTGCCTTGTTTTTGTTTTCTACCTTGCCCTGTAAAGCAACTTTGAGTCCTTGAAAAGCGCTATGGTATTTGTCTTTACATGTTGAATCATGGACATTGAGAGAGAGAGGGCAGGGTAGACAAATCTTGAAATCCCTTCTGCTTTAGTCAAAGAATCATTCCTAAAATAGAAATGTCTCTTTGAAGCCATACTTCAGTATTGTTTTAGTCTTCTTCAATTTAGACAAAAAATGAAGTTGTTGACATTCCATGTGGTCCTTGCAGATATGAATACTTAAATATTTTACACATTTCTTAACAGGTATATTAAAAACATAAAATTTCACATTTAGATTTGTTAAGTGTTAAACCAGAAGCAGCTGAAAATTGCTCAATTAGGGTTATAGCATATTCAATCTGATGTTTGTCACTCAAAAAGAGAGCTGTATCATCCGCTAGTTGAATTAATCTAATTTCCTTACCGAAAATAGACAAACCTTTAATAATAAGATTATGTCGAATATGTAATGACAGTAATTCAACCACCTGCAGGAACAAGAATGGTGAAATAGGGCAGCCCTGGCGAACTGATCTCAGTACAGGAAATCTTTTTGTGGTGTTTGGATATAATATCACAGAACTGTCAATATTTTTATAAAGCATTTCAACTGTAGATATAAAATGCTGTCCGAAATCAAAAATCTGAAGTGCTTTGTTGTAAAAAATAGTGTTCTACCGTATCAAATGCTTTATAAAAATCAAGAAATACTATCAGTGCATCAGTATTGGTGTTATCAGAATAGTCCAGCAGGTCGAGAACAAGTCTTATATTAGAGCTAATGTGACGGTTAGACATAAAACCTGTTTGTGTTTCACTTATTATCTCATGAAGACCTCTTTTTAACCGTTTAAGCAAAAATTAATGATTGACAATTTTGTAGTCAATATTTAAGAACGTAATAGGTCTCGGATTGGACATTTCCTTTTTTAAAGTGCATTCTTTGAATAAATCAAATAAAGGATTTTCAATAGTTTCCCAAAAATGCAAATAAAATTCGACTGAAAGCCCATCATTACCCAGAGGTTTCTCTTTTTTCACTGAGCTAACAGCCTCAGAGATTTCCACTTTAGTAATGGGACATTCACAATCCATTTTAAATTGTTCAGATATAGTTGGTGTAAGTGCTTTAACTGACTCGACAAATCTATCACAATCACCAAATTGAATATTTGACTTATATATATATATATATAAGTCAAATATTCAATTTGGTGAATATTAATAGTTTTAATTAGAGGTGATATTATCATTCATTTTAAGAGTACCGTATTTTCCCGACTATAAGTCGCTCCGGAGTATAAGTCGCATCAGTCAAAAAATGCGTCATGAAGAGGAAAAAAACATATATAAGTCGCACTGGACTATAAGTCGCATTTATTTAGAAATTGATTTCACAAAATCCAAGATCAAGAACAGACATTTAATCTGGAAAGGCAAGTTATTCAACTACACAGTAGCACACAGAACAAGGGGCTGAATACGGTAGGTGTCCGGTATGTTAACGTAACACATTAACAGTTCTTCAACTATACAACAGAATACAGAACACCTACCAGGGCGTGGAGACGTACCTGCACCGTTGACGTGCATCTACATCTGTGGACTCGTTCCTCCAGCTCTGGCCATCTTTCTTTGTTTCCTTCATTGCAGTAAGAGTCACCTTTTCGCCAGTCCCTCACAAGTTTCTCTGCTGCTCGATTACCGTTTTCGGCTGCATATTTTACTACCTGCAGTCACCTGCAGTTTCTTTTCTTTCTCAGTTGTCTTTAGGAGCAGCATATAGTTGTCACCAGTCCCGGCGTTATGGGCGGGCTTTAGGGGGCCGGGCCCGCCCCCAGAGTCTGCTGTGCCCGCCCTGGACGGACGAGCCCTTTTTTAACTGACAAGCTTGATTGGTTTGTCAAAACTGATGCGGTTCAAATGGAAATTGACATGCAGCCTGCATGTCAGGAAGCTATCGGGAATTTGTATGAGAGAATAGGTAGCTTAATGTAAACTAAAGAGATAATTTAGGCTATGGATATATGGCGTTTCCTTAATGTTAATCAACGAGCTCCAAGGTTGGTGGAAGAAATTGACAAAGACGGCAAAAGTACAGGGAGTAACGTTAGTTCTGAAGTTGTCACTGCCAAAGCTAGCATTAGCCACGGTGCTGCTAGCCGACACTGTAACCCAAAGCAAGGGTTGTGTGCAATAGTTGTATGTTTAGTGTACATACTGCGCAGTGAAAATTAAGTCACTCTGCTGTTATGCTGTTTCAATACCAAATAAAATCTGTTAAACGTGTAGACCTGTATGCATTCATTCAATGCTCATTTGCAAGATAATTAACATAATGTTACATGATGAGATTTATTTAATTTGTGCCCCCCCAAAAATAATGGCATGCCCGTCCGTGAATTTGTGTCTGGAGCCGGGTCTGGTTGTCACAAGCCTAGAGCGCCCTCTGGCGGCTTTAGACGGTAATGTTTTCAGCATGAAATAACATTTAAAAACGTGAAATTATAAATATTTTGATATATAAGTCGCACCTGACTATAAGTCGCAGGACCAGCCAAAGTATGAAAAAAAGTGCGACTTATAGTCCGGAAAATACGGTAGTTAAATTATTTCTCTTGCGATTTCACTTCTCTAAAGCAAAAAAATAGCTCAAATGTCTTTCCCCTTGTTCCAGCCATTTTGCTCGAGACCTTACAAATGCCCCTTTAGCCATTTCAATATACATATTATCTATTTCCTCTTTTAATTTTTTCATTGTTGTTTCTTCTTCCTCTGAAAGATTATGTCATTAAAACATTTAATTTATCCATAATACTTATTTCTTTGGCTATGTTATTTTTATTAAATTACTTTCCTTCGTTTAATTGCTATTTCTCTGATATTAAACTTGAAATATTCCCATTTTGTATGTGATTCACTTCGTTATTACCAAATATGCTTTTTGTTGTTTTTTTGACTCAATCACAAAACTCATCATCTTTTAATAAATTATTATTTAGTTTCCAAAAACCATGCATATTACCATTTAAATTAAAATGAATTTATGATCAGCAAGTGGGGCATAACTATGTGATGATTCAGACACAAATTGCAGACAAGACGGAAATATAAGCCATATATCAATTCTAAGGATCTACTGACGTTGCTCCATGTAAATTCGTTAATGTCAGGGTTTAAAAATCGCCAAACATCTATAATTGCCAGTTGTTAACAAATATATGCAGTACTTTTGAATCTTGAATGTGGGATTAATCTTACAGGTACTCTATCTACAAGATCACCTGGAGCATCATTATAATCGCCTCCAATAAACAAGTGTGTATCCTTATATTTGTTTTTAAAGGCTTCAAGTTCCATACAAAGTTGTAAAAACATTATTTTTGCTAGAGCTGTATTGTTATAGTTATATAAATTGCAAACTATAAAGAAGGAATTGTCTAATTTGAAAACCAAGATTATCAATCTACCCTCATTTGAGATCACTGATTCAACTACATCTCCTTTAAAATTGTGAAGGAGAATGGCAACACCTGCTGATTGTTGAGAGGCATGACAAAATTTCACATCACTGTCCACCGAATGAGTCTCTTGTAAAACTATCTAATCAGCATTTTTTCATCTACTGAACAAAAAGATTGATTTCCTTTTGATGCTGTCACGGATACCCCTGACATTAAAAGATATTATTTTTAAGGAACTAAAATGGAAGTCTGTCATAATGAAAGAAAAAAAAAAATCTGAACTGGATGTCTGTTAAAGTTATAGGAAGTAGTTAGAAAAAATACTCTGAGAAAAGAAATATCAGAAATTAGTTTACCGCCAAGTAGAACGCTCTGAACATGAGTACCTCAATTAACTCCTGAAATTCTTATTTTAACTATTGGAGTGAACATATTGCTCTTTTAATTGTAAACAGGGATAACCGCGATCAGCTTCGTGGGAAATTAAGAATCAATGCCACCTCTCTAGTAGTTTTCATCCGAGAAACGCTGTGATTGGTGGAAAGGATATGGAGCAGGGGTCTGACAGCGACATAATTACCAATCACACTATGACAGACGCTCCACTTAGCACCAACTGCAATGTTTAATTTTAAATGAATGTAGCCTACTGGCAGTCTGGCACATGTGGGTGCTCAGTATTTTCCATGGGTGCTCGAGCTCCGGAACACTCACAGTATCGCCGACCTGTTGTGTGCCAATGTAACATCACATTGTTGACACATAACAGTAAAATACTTAATGTTAAGGTCTGAATGGAACCCATTTAGGCTACCCATGAGCATCAATACATAGAGGCAAGAAGAAGTACTTCAAACCAGCCTTTATTAATTATTATTGAAGAGATGGGGTTTGGGGCTGGGTTTGTGGGACTATTTCTGGGGGATGAGTCTGAGGGAAGAACAGGAGACAAGGGTAAGGAGAATGCAGAAGACAAAAGGTAGGTAAAATATAAAGTGGCTGGATTAAACAATCAAATTACGTACACAATGCACCACTAGAATCTCATCTTCATTCTCGTCACAGGCCATCTGCATTGAGTTTGTGCAGCTCACCAATAATAGTCGTACCACAGTTCAACACACATCCAGATGTTCCCAATAAATTTGAGTTTGCTTCTGTTGCAATTTGTCCTAGGTTGACCCCCATTTTGGCTTAAAATGACTGGACTATTTGCTCTGTTGCAATTTGTCCTAGGTTGACCCCCATTTTGGCTTAAAATGACTGGACTATTTGCTCTGTTGCAATTTGTCCTAGGTTGACCCCCATTTGGCTTAAAATGACTTGACTAGATCTGAAACCAACAAACAGCCATCGGTTAGCAAACGTAGCCCTCCGGTTTTAAAGACGAAAACATGGTGTCTGCTGCGGTGCTCTTTCTTTTAACTGCCGGTTCTGTCTGTGGAGAAGCTGCAGCAGAAAGGAAACTAGTATATGTGACTGTGGTGAGTAATATTAATATAATATAATGTTAACGCTATGGAAGCTGTCTTGAACTTTGCAGCAGTTTGCTGCGTTTTGCTTCGGTGGATAGGCTCTTCAGGTACTATATTCAAAATTTAGGATACTTTCTGTTTTCTTTGCTTCTCGGTAAAAGTGTATTCCTTTGAACACAAATCAAGTCTATCAGAAATAATGTGGGTCTTTTAGTAAATTCGGGATTTTCATGGGCGTAAATCTCATCTAACAGTTGGGGGGGTGGGGGGCAATAAACAAAATTTCTGAAGAGCAATTTTTGAAGGGGACACAAATAATACAGCCACAATTATACTCGTAGAGGACATGTGTTCACAGAGGAAAGCCTTAATACTATCATTAGTGTAGCACGGAGACTGTACCATTATCCTTCTTTTCATTGTTTCTCTTGATTCAATAAAAAAGATGACTAAATTGACCAAAATATTCTTCTTTAAAACCATTTATTTATTTTTAAGTTGTTTACAATCAAGCCACAAAAATACCTTAAAACATAATGACTTATTTTGAAAAAATGTCGCCATATAAAAGAAATACAATGCTTTTGTACACTTGTTAAATTAGCTGATCATAATGTAAATTAATGAGCCACTGGTAAAGCTCATCTGCTCACCCTGACAGCCACACACCTCCAAAAATATGAACTAAGCTCGACACACTTACCTGAGACTCTACCCCTGACTGTCCCTGGTCTCCCTAAGACTCTCCACCTGACTGTCCCTGGTCTCCCTGTTCCTCAGGTCTTTCTGTCTCCTTTGCCTGTGCAGAGTGACATTAGTATTTCCATAAGCACCCATTCTTATAAAGATGTTACTAAATTGTCTTGATATGAGGACTTGGCGTTTTGGTGAACTGAAAAGGGATCTTAAGTCTGTTTTTCTTTTCTCTGTCATCTTATCTGGGCAACAACAATACAAATCTTTAACGTCAGATGTCTAAATATGAGTTAGATTCATATTCATATTCATATTATAATTATAAAATTATCTTGCATCATCCACATAAATATTAGGTTTCGTCTGGGACAGAAGATATATATTTAACTGCAGCAAACCCACTGATCTGCCACTTAACATCATATTGAGCAAAACAACTGTAGATCTTTAATATTAACCCTAATATCAGTTCACACACATAACGTTAGGCTTATCGCCGTGTTAACGTTAGTTGTAGTGGGTGTATTTCTATCCAACAAGCTAGGTAACGTTACATTAATATTTATATATATATAATAAATACATTATTATTTATATATTATAAATTATTATAAATGTATATAATAATAATTTATTAATTACTCAGCATCATTTCTATTTGAGAAAAGAAAAACTTCATCCGATGTTAATGTGAATAAAATAGCTTTGAACCGCCTCCTTACATTCCACAACTAGCTAATGTTACTGTAGCGTTACTGTTGTATGCAAGGGGGTAAGCTTCTCCTCACAACGTGTAGCTCCTATGGCGCCATTTTGATGCTAACAAGCACTCACCCCCCATTAGCATCCCACTGACTGCCATTCATTTTGACATCACTTTGACAGCGAATACCTTTACATCTGAAGCGTTTAAAGACTTTATTTGTCCATTGTTTATTTCTAAAGAAACACAACAATATATAAAAGGCTCCATTACCTTGTATCTAACGTTATGGCTGTTAAGGGCTAGTTCTGACCCAGAACGCAAAGATAACACACAGACAACGCAAAGCAGTTTTAAAAGGGTTTAATGAACTGAGTGTACTCAGGGAAGTAATGTAGGTTAAGTCAGGGCGGGGAGATTCCTGGCTTGTCCGAGGTTTGAGGCGAGCCGACAGAGGTCAGTCCAAGTTGTTTCAGGACACGAGATGGACAGGCTGAGGTGAGTACACAGAAGTTCACAGGAGGATTTCCAAGGTGGAGGACTAGGCTTGGACAGCGAGACTGGAGGCATGCAGGCACAGCGGCGGGAGCAGCAGGTAAAGGCGGTATCTAGACAGAGACACAAGGTAAGTTTGGGCACAGGATAACATGGGCAAAACTAAAGGACAACTGGAACTCAGAGCCAAGTTACCACATGGGTTGTAGATAAGGAACTGCCGCCAAAGAGGTGATCAGCCCGGGTTTATGTATTGCTGGGTTGAATCTTGGAGATTAGCTGCAGCTGTAAAGAACGGCTGTGCAGAGTTGAATTGGCCACGCCCCACGCCTACTTTCCTCAGAACCACACCTCCAGCACTCCCAGCAGAAAAAATACAGACAAACACAGACAAACACAGACACACAGGGAAAAGATACCCAAAACAGGGCGGAGAGAGCAGCTGACCATAACAATGGCCCCGTAGCAGACGTTTTTGTAAAAATAGGCTAACGATTGTGTCATAACCACGGGACCTTCTGTCGCATAGTAGAGGAATTACCGTATAGTACAGTAGAAGCTCGCAGATAGTTTCGACTTACATTAGCTGTTTAAGTTTAATTACTAATGTTAACTAGCATTTTAGTTAGCAATAATTAGCCTGTGCCTATGTTATCTCCTTACATATACCTACGCTCTCCGTCTCTGCAAGATTGGGAATGATTGAGATTTTTCTTGGCACAGCTACCAGAAGACTTACAACTTTCAGACATGTTGATCACGTCACATTTACGTTGTCTCTCTCAGATGGAGGCTGCGCAGTAATGCTCAGCGCTCACGGGAAAAGTCTTTCTAATATCCTTCACTGGTCTCCGTCATGGATGTATTAAGAGAACTGGATACAGTGTTCGGCGGGAAGCCCCGTACATTCCAATGAGAGTGCTCAAAAGCGCATAAAGCAAACATGGAGCTCGGCTCTTCTGCATTGACTGGCCCATGATGTCACGATGGACATGCACACCAGCAACAGCTTGTTTGTGTTGTCGTAGCAACCGGTAGCAACATGCTCGTTCATGAGCTTCTCTCTCGTGTCTCTTACAAGTGGCAAACTCATAACTCGCCATTTTCATTGTCTAAAATATTCACTAACGTTAAACATTGTGTTTTTGTTGTTCCTGATCGTTTACATGCTTATCTAAATAAACGATGGATGTATTTAGACAACCAAGGAGATTTAATCATTATGTTGTGCTACTAGCTAGCGCTAGCTACTAAGTTTAGCCTGCAGTTTCATGAACAGAGCTCATCCATGGCTTTATCCCTCATCCACGTTACAAGCTTTACAGCATACAGCCCTCGGATGTATCATAAGAGAGAACTAAGGCGATGTAATCACTATGTCTGTAGTAACGTTATATAGGCATATAGCTATGTATAGTATCACCGTTCTCTTAATACATCCATGCTAGCTACCGCTAATAGCTACTAGCCGACAGCCCCGCCAGTTTGGGAAACGCTTCATACATGACGTTACATCCACGTTACAGGCTTTACAGCTTACATACATCCCTTGGGTGTATCAAAAGATAATTCCATGGACGTATTAATAGAACACATGGTGAATTACAACCATTAGCTATATCCATTTAGTCATGTGAGCGGGCGGGCGCAGTCCTGCGGGTCTGCTCGCATCCATTATGCGCGTTCGTCATACCTAGTAATAACTCTGGATTCGTCTACTAGTGAATGTTAAAAATGTTAAAAACATGACATTTTAAACAAGGACCCTTTAATTGTTCAGGTTGGTAAGTTGATGTACCCCCAAAAAAATTCGCCATACAAAGTCTATGTGAAAAGTCTTTCTGGGCCATGGGGTGCAGTACCACCGTTATCTGCTACACCCACGGTGGCTTTAAGACATGGCGTTCTTCCCATAGACAGTATATAAGAATGGACCAACAGATCCCGTTGCTCTGGATGGAGACCAGTGAAGGATATTAGAAGCACTTTTCCGGTCAGCGCTGAGCGTTACTGCGCAGCCTCCAACTGAGAGAAACGGCGTAAATGTGACGTGAGCAACCTGTCTGAAAGTTGTAAGTCTTCTGGTAAGAGAAATCTCAATCATTCCCAATCTTGCAGAGACGGAGAGCGTAGGTATATGTAAGGCGATAACATGGACACAGGCTAATTACTGCTAACTAAAATGCTAGTTAACATTAGTAATTAAACTTAAACAGCTAATGTAAGTCGAAACTGCCTGCGAGCTTCTCCTGTACTCTGCGGTAATTCCTCTACTATGCTACAGTAAGTCGGGTGGTTATGACCCAATCGTTAGCCTATTTTTACAAAAACGTCTATTACGGAGCCATAACGTGAGGTACAAGGTAATGGAGCCTTTTACACATTGTCATGTTTCTTTAGAAATAAACAATGGACAATTAAAGTCTTTAAACGCTTCGGATGTAAAGTTATTCGCTGTCAAAGTGACGTCAAAATGAATGGCAGTCAATGGAATGCTAACGTCGGGTGATCGCTTTGTAGCATCAAAAGCTCTGAAGCGAAGCTTCGTGGGGGCTTGGTCTCAGAGCAACGGGATCTGTTGGTCCATTCTATATACTGTCTATGGTTGTATGTGTTCTCTCCTCTCTCCCATGGATGTATTAAGAGAACAGTAATGTAACTTGTTATGCATGGTTCTTTCTTTTTGTATTACAAATATTTTGTGACAGTATTTTAAATTAATAATAATATGTTTTAAAGGTTGTCTAATTCTCTCATTGACCATTATCCATATAATAAAAACCCACACTAAAGCGTCACTCCCACTTTAAGCACATACATAGTGTATATTTGCATGTCCTTCTTTGCTGTGACATCAAGCCACATGCATGAGGAAGAACATAGATTTTCTCACATGACAGTTGTTTGTTGACTGTTGTTGCAGAAGAGTGAAACTACTCTACTTGAGTAGACAGCTGATGTGGTGGCATCCAGTAATAAGACCTAATTGACTGGATACAGATATTACTTTCAACCTACATCAAGATTAGTGCTCACACCATTAGTTCTGTATATATTATCAAAGGAGTAGTTTCCTTCGAAATAAGGTTGAATAATAAAAAGTAATTTAAAAAGCAATATCAAATCAGATATCTACTCTCAAGCAGTGGACAATTGGGCCTCTAGGTAGGAAAACGGTGAACATTTTATTTGCTGACAGCCAATAAATCAGCTTGATCAAGTGGCTTCCAGCCTGCTACAACAAAAACTAAGCATTGGTAAATACATTCACATTTTTCCAACATTTAATGCAGTCCTGTTGGATTTATTTGCAGCTCTATTTATAGACTTTCAAATATGTCAGTATCAAATTGTACAGTGATTATGCTGATAGCTGACTCTTAATCTTATCACCAAATTTCAGTATGTTCCTTTTATAGCCACTGTGTAGCAATGATGAGCTTTTTCAAACAGAAAATACTGAGAGAAACTGCCGCAGTGGAAGTTTTTGCTTGTATTTACACTGTAAAGGGGAAACGATGTGTTGTTAGTTGAGTGTTGCCTGACATCTCTCTCCCCCCCCCCAGTTGTTTCGGCATGGTGACAGGTCTCCAGTCAAAGCCTACCCTACCGACCCACACCAAGAGAGCAACTGGCCACAAGGGTTTGGACAGCTATCACAGGCATGATGAATATTTTCTAGTTGGAGTGATTGAAGTGCATCAGCACCCATGGTATCTTGCATAATTCTATAGCTGCAAAACCATTCATGACATTTGCAATTCATATAGCAATGAATGCATCCTTTCATGCAGTATTCCTTGTTGATACATTTCCATATTTGATGAGCTATTCTTGAAAAACATGATTTATTGTGTACTTTTGCCGTCAATTGTCTTCATATCTCAGCCATTGTATACAGTACAACCTCAATTCAAAAATGCTCAGTGTTGCACAGTAATTAACTGTACATAAGCTTATTATGATGGCATGCACAGGGTTGAATTATTATTGGTAACATGCTGCATCAAAGTCTGCAAAATCCCATTCAGTTCCATTGTATTTATAACACAGCCATATAATTACCTGTACAGTTAATCATTTATGGGCTGTAATGCATTGAAGGCATGTTTTAAAGCTCAATTCACTCCCATGGCATCCATAGCTCAACCAATACATTTAGGTCAATGAGTTTTCATATAATTATAAAGTAATCCAAAAATCAGACCAATTGATGTCACACATAATTTCTTAAGGAAATCATTATCTAGTTTATTCCTTCGAACCTGATATTTTGATGTTATTGCCCCACTTTAAACCCACACAGATTCTCTGTTGTTCATAAGTGTAAAAGGTTTGAAAGGTTACCTATATTCAGTGATGTCATCAGTTGTATAATGTCAGTCCCTATCCATGTTTGTTTCCAGATGGGGATGCAGGAGCAGTTTGGTCTGGGCCAGTTTCTGAGGAAACGATACAAAGGATTCCTTAAAGATTCCTATGACAGACACGAGGTAACCACTCCGCTTACAGATCACATGCCACGCCACCAGACAGACGCTGATTCATGTGAATATCCCATGTTGGTGTTATAAAGGGTTCCCTGTGGTGCTGCAATTCCTGGAGCATGATGGAAGCATTCTGCTGCGTATTTCTGTTCTTCATAACACTCGAACGTGTACATTACCAAAGTCCACTTTTAGCTCTTCTCTTCAAACTCTCCAATATATTTAGACTTATCATACTTAATGCTTGAGGTAGGGGGGAAAAAAATCCAAAATCGTATGAGTGGGATTTTTTGGTGACGATTTGTAGAATCTGTTTTTTCCCCTAGAACCATGATTTTTTTTTTTTGTTTACCAATGATTTACCTAAATATTTTTTGTAATTCTGCACCGCCGACGGCAATTACATCATATCCGTTTCCAGCAAATCAGATGGAAAGTAGAAAATCCACGTTATGTACTTCTTTACAAACAAAATAAATGTCCGACTGACTGACTGACACGTGATGACTGACATTCTTTTTAGAGAACAATTAGTTTTTAGAAATGTCTCATGATATATTGTCTCTAGAAGTGTCTTATTCAACTTTTGTTTTTGTTGAAGAAGGAAAAGAAAATCACAATACTCAATACTATCGAATCCCAATTAATGAAAATAGCAATATAAATCTGATCGGCACCCATGTATCGTGAAAGAATCGAATGGGGTCAAAAGCATGTTGTCACAGCCCAACGTAATGCATTTCATGCCTTTGATGACTGCTTGTAAATCATTTTTGATCCCTCACTGGCAACTCCTTTGTCCTCAGATCTACGTTCGCAGCACAGACCAGGATCGCACCCTGATGAGCGCCGAGGCCAACCTTGCAGGTCTGAACATCATCTAACTCCTCATCCTCCTACCTTTCGTCCTTCTACCAGCAATACTTCTCTTTCTAGTACATTTCTTTCACACATTAACAGTGCGTTCATCCAGGTCTCTACCCGCCCAGTGGTCACCAGGTCTTTGAAGAAAACTTGACGTGGCAGCCAATACCTGTACACACAGTGTCACAAAGTGAAGAGAGGGTATTTATATAATGGAGGTAGTTGTTTTAGTGCTCCTTGCTGTAAGTGATTCAACGCACTTTTTCTGAACTTTCTGTCTTTGTCTCTTTTTTTTTTTAGCTACTCTCTTTTCCTTTGGGTGACTGTCCTCGCTACGAACAGCTGATGAACGAAACTAAACGCACGAAGGAATTTATTAATGTCACCAATACATACCAGGTACAGGAAGGTCTGGGGGTGACGTGACCTCAAAAGGAGAATAAATTATTCGCTTACATATGTTGGATGTTCTTTAAGCCTGATTTTGATATGTTCTAGTCTGAATATGTCAAATGTGTTCTAAACCATATTATGACATTTTTTTGAGATTTTTAAAGATGATACAAATGTAGGGATGTGGAGCTTACTGCGTTCCTCTCTCAGGACATTATAGAGCTGGTGAAGAAAAAAACCGGACTGAATGAGATTAATGTGGAATCAGTCTGGATCGTGTACGACACACTCTTCTGTGAAGTGAGAAAACACACACACACACACACACACACACACACACACACACACACACACACACACACACACACACACAGTCACCACCTGCAAAAACAAGAAGTTTAGAGCAGAATTGAAAACTACGTAGCCCCGCTGGGGTCAGCTGAGAAAAAAAACTAAACCGTACGCACAGAATAAAAATCTGTTCCCTCGGTTTCATAAACTGTGAGCACGGATTCATAATCCATTCCCTCGGTTTTATAAACTGTACGTACGGATTCATAATCCGTGCTCTCGGTTTCATAAACTTTGAGCATGGATTCATAATCCGTGCCCTCTGTTTTATAAAAGTGAGCAAAGTTAGAAAGATATTCACAGATTCGAAGTTCTGGGATCAATTATGTTATATCTTCTAAGGAAGACCCGAATGTCCACAACATCCAAATACTTTTGCAAGTTTAATGCAAACGGGCAGGCATGACATCTTACAAGTTACTTAGTTACTTTCACATGTCCCTCGCTAGCAACAACTTCTTTGGTCTCTCTTAACTAGAGTCAACACCCGGTCAGCTGAACATACTCTGATTCAGAACTCAATGTAATAGCGCCTCCTTCTGGAACATCCGTTATTAGCAGCTAACTTCAGAAACAGTATAAGGAAATGAACTATTATTCTTCATAGCTAAGTAACTAATATAGCTTACAGATAAGCATACTTGTAACTTAATATTACAGTTAAGATATTACAGTTAGGATACCACTGATTACTCTATAGTGAAATGTTATTAAATCACAAATGATGCATCTTTCCTAAAGTAGTAAGGTTAACAACGAGCTACAAACTCATTTTCATTAAAACGAGCCATCCTCCAACCTGAAGAAATAACATTGGTCTCTATGAGCAGCCAGCAGTGAGACGGCAGTAAGATAGGGATCGTCTACAAACTACAACACTGACAAAAAAATATCTATTAATTTAATTATTAAATAAGGTAGTGTCTGCAAACTTATTTTTTAAAAGTAGGCTAAGTGCTGTAGTACAACTAGCAGGAGACAAGTTATAATTGAGGTAAGTTTGGAAAATAAGTTTGTAGCTCATTGTTAACCTTACTATGTTAGGAAAGATGCATCGTTTGTGATTTAATAACATTTCGCTATAGAGTAGGCCTAATTGATCCCAGAAGTTCGAATCTGTGAATATCTTTCTAACTTTGATAAAACGGAGAGCACGGATTATGAATCCATCCTCACAATTTATGAAACTGAGGGAACGGATTTTTATTCTGTGCTCACGGTTTAGTCTTTTTTTCTCAGCTGACCCCCAGGGGGGCTCTGTAGAAAACAGTAAAAAAAAGTTTTGTTATTATTTCTGTTGACTTTTTGTATATACAATAAAATTTGTGTAATGATTCTCTGTAATGAAGTAGCCTACTTTTAAATTGGAGTAAGTATAAACTATAGGTAGGGCCTACATAATTAGAATAATAATGCTGGCCATAAATCTATATTATGAGAGACTTCAGCAGGTTTTAATGTCCTAGTTAGAACACGTTTCAGGTAAGATAATGTGGTGAAGCTAGTTTTTCAAGTATGAAGATGTCAAGCAGAAAAAAGGCGATGTCATAGCTAATTGGTTTACACCTTATGTTGCTTTCATTTCTAAATAACAGCGTCCAGTTATTCAAGACATGATTCAAAGACTTCTGGCGGGCGAGACTGTAACTGACCGACTCTCACATGTGTTGGTTAATTTAGACTTGTGACTCAACCGACCTCGTCAGTTTTTAACGAACATATGGACATTTTGAAAAACATGCTGTTAGAGGAACTGTGAAACTAGTACCGCTTTCACATCTGTGTTTTTGTTGTTGTCTTAGCACACACAGGTCACTGCTTGCATTTCAGCATGCCACCAATCAATATCCTGTATTACTGTCAATACACATACCAACATCATTATGTGCAATGTTACATTTTTCAAATTTTCAGGAATAATGTTCACATTATTCTGAGTCAAATACACACCCAATAATGTGAGATTTGAAGTATGAGCTAATTATAAACTCAGGGATAGCTGGGTCATAGCTGGTGAGTACAGCCATTAGATGAACAACGTGTGAGAGGGGTGTGCTGGCAGAGGACTGCTGACAAAGTGCTATCAGGAAACAAAAAGCCAGCCTACTTAAAGCTTTCAGACACTCTTCTAGTCAAATGTCTTTTTCATGGTTTTCATAATTTCCACTGTGTTTTCTGTGTGTGAATTCAGTCCCGTCACAACATGTCCACTCCTGACTGGGTGACTCCTGATGTCATGGAGAAGCTCAGAGTGCTCAACGACTTTAGTATTCAGGTAGGAGTAGTGGCAATATCTATGGTTTCATTTAGGACTGTAGGTCTCATGATGCTATTTTGTAGTTAAAAGTGGGGTAATCTAATGTAATGTTACATTTTCCCAGGTTAAATTTGGGGTCTACAAACAACAAGAGAAGAGCCGGCTGCAGGGAGGTATGTGTGTGGTTTAGTGAAATTCAAATGTTACTTAAAAAGGAAGGAATTGTGTCTTTGTTGGGGACTATTTTCAGCAGTGGATTAGTCCACATTTGGTGCTCTAATGAGTATTTGGGGCAGCGAGACAGTTTGTGTAGGATTGAGTCAAAACAAACTCACAGTTCATGATAATTAAGGAACATTGTACCCAGTGCAACACTGTGGCTCATTGAGGTGTTTTTAATAGTTTTTGAACAACATTGGAGCTCTATGGCACAGATGAATAAGAAATATCAGACTTTGGATATAATACTTGTATGGAGGATACATGCATGAACTGCTGTCTGTCTTTTAGGTATCCTACTGGGTGAAATAGTAAAGAATCTTTCCAAGATGGCCGTCCCAGACCCGAAACAGAGACTGAAAATGATGATGCTGTCAGCGGTAAGAACTGCTTTTTGAATTACTGGTAGGTGGATTTTTAATTTTTTTTTAATGGAGCCAGGTTAGCGGTTTCCACTATTTCCAGTCTTTAGCTAAGCTAACCGTCTCCTGGCTGTGTAGCTTCACATTTTGCATACAGACCTAAGTGGTATTGACCTTTTTTATCTAAATCTTGGAGAGAAAAAAGAGGTAGCTAGGTATTCCTTTAATGTGTGTATGTTTGTCCACAGCATGACACCACTGTAGTTGCTCTTCAGGCCAGCTTGAATGTGTTCAATGGAATAGAGCCGCCATTTTCCTCCTGTCAAATATTTGAGCTGTACAGGAACAACAACGGGTAAAACACACAAACAAACACACACACATAGTGCGTGGCACTATCTTTGTGGGGACCTGTCATTGACATAATGTATTCCCTAGCCATTTACCCTTACCTTAACCATCACAACTAAATGCCTAACCTTAACCCTTACCCTCACTCTAACCATAACCTAATTCTAACCCTAACACTATACAACCAAGTCTTAACCCTCAAACAGTCCTTTAAACTTGTGGGGTCCAGCATATTGGACCCACAAAGCTGTTGGGACCCCACAAGTATACTGGACTCCTGGTTTTTGGACCCCACAAATATAGTTTAACAAGAACACACATACATACATACATACATACATACATACATACATACATACATACATACACACACACACACACACACACACACACACACACAATTAGATTCAATTCAATTCAATTTTATTTATAGTATCAAATCATAACAAGAGTTATTTCAAGACACTTTACAGATATCGTAGGTCTAGACCACACTCTATAACATATAAGGACCAAACAATTATAGTAATTCCCCTGAGAGCAAGCATTTAGTGTGACAGTGGCGAGGAAAAACTCCCTTTTAGGAAGAAACCTCAGACAGACCCAGGCTCCTGGTAGGCGGTGTCTGAAGGTGCCGGTTGGGGATGTGATGAATAGTGGCATTAACAGTCACAAGAAAAGATAATGGAAAAGTGACTAGAAATAGCAGTTGTAGTTCATGGCATAGCAGGGCACTGCAGGGCGTTACAGGATGTAGCAGGGTGTAACAGGGCATAGCAGGGCGTGCAGCAGGACCATGGCGACAGCTATAACCATGATTTTGGTGCCACCCTAATCCAAGGAAACATGCTGGGCGAAAAAAAAAAGGACTCCGGGGAATAAGCTCCCCAGAGGTTAGTAACAAGCATTTCTGGGACATGAATGCACACAGATGGAAAGAGAGAGGAGAGAGGAGCTCAGTGTGTCAAAGGATGTCTCTCGGCAGTCTAAAACTATAACAGCATACCGTATTTCCTCAAATAAAAGCCGGGGCCTTTATTTACCTGAACTGCAGAAGGTACCAGGCTTGTATTTGAAGCAGGCTTTTATTAGAGGCAGGCCTTTATTTCTAATTCCATCTGTTAGTATAATTGTTTTAAATAAACTGTTTTAAATGAAAATCCATAGCGTTCCAGTGGATAGAGATCATTAATTTTTTTAAGAAACATTTGCAAAAATTTCACCATATACAACAACAGCCAGAAGAGTGACAAAGCAGTTTGGGTCAGAATTAATCAAACACCACCATTGTGTCAGTTTGAACCCTGTAAATGTATGGGGTATTTATTTCAAATACAGGTACTACGATATTGCTGGTAGATTACAATAAGAGCATAGCTACAGTAGTTGCTGGTTTGCTGCACACCAGTATCTGATTAACGTAACAGACAGTAGCTAGCTAGCTTTGTTTCTAGCTCCAGGCTAACTTGTTTCCTCCCACCTCCAGCTAGCTAGCTGTGCTCTGCTCTTGTCGGCTAATCTTGTCAGCTCAACCTTCTGTTTCTTCCAGTATCGGATTCTCGTGGGGTCAACGTCGAAATGTCTCGCAGCTTTTTCACCCAAGTTTTCCTCCGCATACTTTAAAACTCTTTTTGTTGTTGTTGAAAAGTCCTGTGTTACATCCAATGTAGCTACTGCCATCTATTGGCACCTGTACGTTACTACACTAGGCTGAGTATAACACATACAGCCGCACTGACTAAAATACCGGAAGGACAATAATCCAGAAAAAACAAAGCATGAATATATTGTTGAATCTGTTGAATTAAATTGGTAGAAATGTACATTACAATGAACTTGAATTTTATTTTGACTTAATATTATATGAAAGGCACTTAGGAGATTATCCACACTATTTTTCCCCGGCCTTAATTTGAGACCGGCCTTTATATGTCTGTGTTGACCACGCCCCCGGCCGCTATCAGAGGTACAGCTTTTAATTGACTACCGGTTTTTATTTGAGGAAATACGGTAACTAAGAGAGACAGGCTTAAGAGAGGTGCCTTGTCAGGCTAGAACTCTCCCCTGCCGGATCGGGCTGTACTGGCCTGCCTCCCTCTACTTTGATTATATTATTGATTAAATGGTAAATTAATGTGACGACTATGAAGAGAAGCACGTGGCCTGGGCTAGGCGGACGCTGCAACTCCTCACTCCCTAACTACAAGCTTTATCGAAGAGGAGAGTTTTAAGTTTACTCTTAAATGTGGTGAAGGTGTCTGCCTCCCGAACCCAGACTTGGAGCTGGTTTCACAGGAGAGAGAGGAGCCTAATAGCTGAAGGCTCTGGTTCCCATTTTACTTTTAGAGACTCTAGGAACCACAAGTAACTCTGCATTCTGGGAGCGAAGTGCTCTAGTGGGACAATAAGGTGCTATGAGCTCTTCAAGATATGATGGTGCTTGACCATTTAGAGCTTTGTAGGTTAGAAGAAGGATTTTAAATTCAAATGAATTTTACAGGAAGCCAATGCAGAGAAGCTAATACAGCAGAAATAGGATCTCTTTTCTTAGGTCTTGTCAGAACACACATTGCAGTATTCTGGATCAGCTGGAGAGTCTTAAGGGTTTTATTTGAGCATCCTGATAATAAGGAATTACAATAGTCCAGCCTGCTTTCTAAATCCTGACTGAAAGTCCTCAAATAAACTATTGCTATGTAAAAAGTCACATAACTGATTCGCGACTACCTTCTCAAGGATCTTGGAGAGAAAGGGGAGATTAGCTATAGGTTTATAGTTGGCTTAAATCTCAAGATCGAGGGTGGGGTTTTTCAGAAGAGATTTTATCACTACTACTTTAAATGACTGCAGTACATAACCTGTTACTAAAGACATATTGATCATATCTAGTAATCAGTGCCGATCCTGACCTCCCTGGGGCCCTAAGCAAAATTCTGCTAAGGGGCCCTACTAGTAAAAATAATCAAGAATTCACATTGCAAATAGTAAAAAAATCGAATTCTTGATATCAAAAATGCATAAACTGTGAATGAATAAAAGCTAAAATGGCTTGCCATAGCATGTTAAAGTTTTTATTTATTTATTATTATGCATGTTGAAGCAATTCTTGATTTATGGTTATTATTTACTGAGGGATGTGCATCCATATTGACCAGTATGTCCAGCTAATCAACATTTTAAATTCAATATAGCCTATAAATCAATATCAAATTGTCAATACATTGCTTTCCATCTTGCATAATTAGTGCAGTTGTTTAGAGTTTTTAACTACACATTGTCTGAGACTAGATAATCAGTGTCTTAAAAGTATGTATAATGTGTACTTTGATGAGGAGTGCCATCATTCACGCCCATATATTGTAGCCTACAGTCTGTCTGGTCTTCACATATATTTCTGCTTGAAAAATGTGCGTTTCATTTCGTGCGCACAACGCATGATAACACACCCAACGCGGTTATCTTTTCCGAGATGCAGTAAACAAACACCGTTGCACTTTGTCGTTTATCAAATGTAATAAATAATTGTATTTTACTCTCACTTTTGTCAGGCACAAAGTCACAAAACACAGCCCTGGAAGTGACTGGCATTAGCAGCTAGACACAGACCAAGAGATGCACTGCCTGCCTGCCCAGCTAGGTTAGCAAGACCGAAAAAAACACAATAGAAATTCACATAAACATAACTTTACTTTGCTGACATCAAACTTGGAGAGGAGAGAACACAAGTTTACCTGATTGTTGTTCCAGCAATTCACTCTCATGGTGTTTTTTTTTTTCCTCTTTTCGTGACCAGAAGGATAGTTTTGCTTCATTTTGTCATGGATGTTGTAAACATTAATTGATGCGCTATGACACGAGGGGGAGGCGGGGCCTCGAGTAATTTGCGGGGCCCTATGCAGCTTCCGTAGTGAGCGTATAGGGCGGATCGGCTCTGCTATGAAGTGTTAACCATTGGTAACGCTTCTTTAAATAGTTGTCTCTTAGACCCCATCCCAACGAGGGATGGGGTCTAAGAGACAACTATTTAAGAGTCTAAGATTATTTTATCATCCTGTTTATGATATATTTGTATGTTGTGTGTGATGTCTGTAAGCTACTGGGACCTTGAATTTCCCCTTGGGGATCAAAAAAGTATCCATCTCTCTATCTATCTATAGCGCTTTAACAATTGTGAGATCAGCGAGGCAGTCGCTGTAAGAGAAGAGAGCTATAAGTGCTTGAGTATAACTGGTGTAGTTTAAATGCAATCCAGGCAAATAGCCACTAAATTAAACAATAAAGCAGAGTTGAGTTTTGTTTTTTTTGCTGGAGAAGGAAACTACCATCGTAACACGGGAACACCGGAAGTGTTCAATACACAATACGCTTTCCGTAAACGTCAGCACGTCAGCACGTCAACACACACACACACACACACACACACACACACACACACACACACACACACACACACACACACACACACACACACACACACAGTTTACTGCAGACAATCCCCTTAAACTTATATTGACACAGACTTCATGTGATACTGATGAGCTGATACCAGAAAGAAAGTAAGAATATGCAAAGTGGATTAAGACTTTTACTTTCAAATTTAACACAACCAGACTCAGCTGATATAAAAAATATGAGGACTTATGTACCAAAATTGCTTTATAATACTGTAAGGCTCCAAATTTTTCAGTATACTGATCGTTTTATTCCTAATGTCCATTAGGACTTTTTGTGGGTCCAAACTGCTGACAGTGGACATGACATCAGACCATCATAGACTGTAAAACTATCTCTCTCTCTGTGTCTACCAGCTCTGTTTCAGTGTCGATGTTCTACCGGAATGACAGCGCAGTGGAGCCGTACCCTCTGCAGTTACCAGGCTGCCCCCTTGACTGCCCCCTAGATGAGTTTGTGAGAATTACAAAGTTCTCTATTTCAGAAGACAGGGACAAAGAGTGTCAAGTGCATTCTGAAAGGAGAGATAAAGGTGAACACCTTTATCTCCATAAAGGGGTCCACCCCTAGAATTTTTTTTAGCATTAAACACTTCATTTCCTGCATATTACAATCCAAATATAAAAACATAATATAAAGTATTGCAATTAGGCTCTCAGGCATTCTGTATTGCTTTCAACTATTTATTCTCCTGTAGATCTGCTTTTCTTGTCAGCACACATGTAGCCTAGGCATAATTTACTCCTCCCTCCTCTTTTGCGTCTTTTGTTGAGGAAGTATTTCCTTAAATGTGCATATGACAATTATTCACCTCAATGATACATTATTCATTTTAATTTATTAATAAACCCCTGAACTGTAATATTTCAGATGTTTGAGCAAGATTTCTGCTCATGTCCAAAACTTTGTGCACATTCAAAATATAACTCATCCCAACTGTGTTCTCTGACATTTGGAGGAGTCGTGATATTTTGAGAAAAATAAAGTTATAATAGGCTATTACAGGAATAAAGTCACTATATTTCAGAAAATAATCTACCTGCACCATAGTCTGCTGTGCATTACGTGATTGCTCTGCTGATACGGTAGATCTCAGACTGTCTGACAGACTCAGAGCCCCGTTTGGGTCCCTGGTCTCTGAATGAGACAACGTTTAAGGAAGTGGGTACGCTGCTCTACATCGGAGGTGGAAAACCGAAACTACTGCAGAAATGCACAAAAGAATAGCACCTGGGACATTTTCAGCCCAACCAATGTTACATACCCAATTAGGAGACCTTTAGGAACAGTGTGAAATACCCTATATAATCATGCTATCCCCCCTGTAAGTTGTTTACTGGGGTGAATTTAGTTTAATGTTTGACATTCATCGGTTTTCACGTATGTTACCTTCAATAGGTCCTTGTCAAAGCCTCGATTTCACTCAGTTTCAGGGTATGTTGGAGAGCTAATGTAGACAGACGTTTCACAGTTATTTTTTAACTCAAAATCACCAAAAATGACGATGCAGTTATTACCGCAAAAAACTGAATGTCTGTCCAACATGCCCGTCACAATAGAGGTACTTAGGGACCGTCGTAAAATTCTGTTCTACATAGAAATCTCAAACCACTTCCATTATAGAGAGAGAGCCATTAAACATTTCACACTTGTGAATAAGTAAAAATAAATAAATAAAGATAAATGAAGGCTATAGTTACCAATAAAGATTATTATTTCAACACGTTTCTCATTAACGAATATATTGACATCCAACCACCTGTAATATGTCTCAGACATCTCCTCACAAATTTCACAGCTGTTAGTTTGTGAAAAAATCCTTTGAAAATACCTTATCAACATCAGTGATATGTTGGCTATTTAATGCATAATTTAAAGATTATTATTTCAACACGTTTCTCATTAATGAATATATTGACATCCAACCATCTGTAATATTTTCCATACATCGTCTCAAAACTTTCACAGCTTTTAGTTTGTGTTAAAGTCTTAAGCAAATCCCTTAGCATATTCATCAGTGACCAATTGTGCATACAATGTATATTTAAAGGTTATTTATTTAATAGGTTTCTCATTTGTGTATATGTTGACATCAAACCACCTGTAATGTTTCTCAGACATCTTCGCACAACTTTTACAGTTGTTAGTTTGTGAAAAAGTCCCGGGCTATTTAATGCATAATTTAAACATTATTATTTCAACACGTTTCTCATTAATGAATATATTGACATCCAACCACCTGTAATATTTTCCATACATTGTCTCAAAACTTTCACAGCTTTTAGTTTGTGTTAAAGTCTTAAGCAAATCCCTTAGCATCCTTGTCAGTGACCTATTGCATATAAAATGCATATTTAAACGTTATCAATATAATAGGTTTTCATTTATGAATATATTGGCATCAAATCACCTATAATGTCTCAGACATCCTCTTACAAATTTCATAGCTGTTTTTTGTAAAAAAAAAGTCTTAGCATCCTCATCAGTGACCTATTGAATATAAAATGCATATTTAAAGTTTATGATTTAATAGGTTTCTCATTTATGAATATATTGATATCAAACCACCTGTAATATGTCTCAGACATCTTTTCACAACTTTCACAGCTGTTAGTTTGTGAAAAATCTTCAGCAAATCCCTTAGCATCCGCATAACTGACATATTGTATATAAAATGCATTTTTAAAGGTTATCAATTTAATAGGTTTCTCATTTATATATATTTTGACATCAAACCACCTGTAATATTTCTCAGACATCCTCTCACAACTTTCACAGCTTTTAAAATCATATTAACATTAATATTCATTATTAAGAATCAATAATAAAACAATTATTTTGTTATGTTGTCACAAGTTGCATGAACCAAGCATCTTAAGCCATACACATCAACTACTACAAAACATTAGGTAACTTTTGACCTCTAAAGAATACATTTGTTTATATGTAGTGCTTCTCCACCTTTGTAACAGTTTGACTTTAACAATACTGTTATAAATACAATTGCTTAAAAATTAAAAATACAGAGCATTGCAATTGACTAATGTATTTGATGTTAAGCTGCATTGTAACATTCACCTAAGCAAAAGACACTGATTTCTGAGCCACTTCAATGCATTCTCACCCCCCAGAGGCCATCAGTCCCCACCGGGTTTAGGTCATGGTGCAACAATAAATGTAGATAAACCAAAACAATAAATCAACCACACAAAACTAAAACCTAGATAACATAAATGCACACCCAAAACAATAACTGAACATTATTAAAACACTTTAACTAGGACAGAAACCATTCAGAACATGTTTTTTTTCCCATGAGCCCTTGCACCACAATAGCACAGATCAGTTCAAATGACCCCGCCCCTCCCATACAGAAACTTTTTTCTGATTCTAAGTTATCTCTGCTTAACATCATCTGTGCACTGCATACTTGAGCTGAATATTACAAACAAAGAATGTGATTTAGTAATGAATATAATTTTTAACAAAACATTAAAAGGATAGAGTGACCACTAAAAAGTTTAATTACAACTGTCTGGGTTTACAGTAAAAAATGCATTCTTAAAGGTTATCATTTCAATACCTTTCTCATTTCTGAATATATTGACATAAAACCCAACTCTAATATATCTTAGACATCCTCTGACAACTTTCAAAGCTGTTATTTTGAGTAAAAATTAAAACTTTTAAAATCTTTTAAGATGATCACGGTCAGTAAGTTATTTGGAAGTTAATGCTTTGATAGCTTATTCAGTTTTTGCATTTATTTTAATGTAAAGTTTTCCAAATTTTTTTGTCTAGTTTATTGCTGAACACAGAATTTAATATTCTGATGGGGCGTGGCCTCAGTACACAAGGAGGCCCACTGGCACAAAAGCACACCAAGTTAGCCTCTTTGGTGTGCTGTGCATTTTCTTTGTAAATATTTTTTTTACATATTGTTTCAAGTCATTTTTGTTAAATTGATAATCTTTAAATGTGGACTATAGGTCACTGATGAGGATGCTAAAGAATTTGCTAAAGACTTTTTCACAAACTAACAGCTGTGAAAGTTGTGAAAAGATGACAGAGACATATTACAGGTGGTTTGATGTCAATGTATTCATAAATGAGAAACCTATTAAATTGGTAACCTTTAAATATGCATTTTATATACAATATGTCAGTTATGCGGATGCTAAGGGATTTGCTAAAGACTTTTTCATAAAATAACAGCTGTGAAATTTGTAAGAGGATGTCTGAGACCTATTACAGGTGGGTTGATATGATTATATTCATGAATGAGAAACCTATTGAATTGATAACCTTTAAATATGCATTTTACATACAATAGGTCACTGACGAGGATGCTTAGGGATTTGCTAAAGACCTTTTCACAAAATAACAGCTGTGAAATTTGTAACAGGATGTCTGAGACCTATTACAGGTGGTTTGATGTCAATATATTCATAAATTAGAAATCTATTAAATTGATAACCTTTAAATATGCATTTTATATACAATATGTCACTGACGAGGATGCTAAGAGATTTGCTAAAGACCTTTTCACAAAATAACAGCTGTGAAATTTGTAAGAGGATGTCTGAAACATATAAGAGGTGATTTCATGTCTAAATATTCAGAAATGAGAAAATTACCGTCTTGAAATGTGCACAAACCATTATTTGCTGTATTTTTTTCTATTTTAAAAGTTTCATTCTACTAACTTACAAGTGTGAAATATTTAAGGGCTGTAAGTTTCTTTAATGGAAGTGGTTTGAGATTTCTATGTTGTAGAACAAAAAAGTTAATAAAGATTACACTGAGTGGAGTTGCAATTGTACGACGTCCCTAACTAACTTTATCGTGACGGGGGCGCGTTGGACAGACATTCAGTTCTTTGCGCACTAAACTGTGCCGTCATTTGTGGTGATTTTGAGTTAACTTAAACTGTGAAATGTCCGTCTAAATAAGCTCTCCAACATACCCTGAAACTGGGGGAAATCGAAGTATTGACACGGAGCTATTGAAGGTAACATCCGCGAAAACCGACAAATGTCAAACATTAAACTAACTTCACCCCAGTAGTTGTTTACCAAAATCTACCCCCTTGTTTTCCAGGATCCTTATAGCGGCTAAAACATCACCGAGGGAAGGCTCAGTCTCTGTCGCCAACTTTGATGTATCCATAGGGGTAGCAGCGATCACGGCATAGCTGTGGAAAGCTAACTTGTTTTCCGCGTTAGCATTCGGGCTAGCAGTCTTGAGTGGAGGAAAGTCTTTACTGTTAACGGCCGACAATGTCTTTCTTTTTATCTTTGTCCTACCTTGCGTTATAACACCGTCGGTGAGGTGCAGTCAGCATATTTTTTAGTCAATGGCAGTATTTAGGGCCCGAGCGCCAACAGCAGTGAAGGCCCTATTGAAACTGAAGGAATTATTATTATTTTCCCAGCAAATTAATTGCCTTTTTGAGGGGCTTAACATAAAAAACTCACCAAAATTGGCGGTAGCATTGCCCCCTACAAAACATAAAAAATTGAGCCCTGCAGTACATTTAACATAGACTCACGAAACTTGGTACACAGTGGAGCCATACCCTAAACCCAACAGGAAGTCCGCCATTTTGAATTGTAAGTTCGAAATTAGTGCGATTTTGGCCGTGCATGTGCATGGCACTCAGACACTGCAAATCGTCACCAATGAACAGGGAACTTTCTGCTGTGTTCAATGATACCTCACACAAGACTCTATGTCATACAGTTCATTAGCTGTGAAAGGGGGCGTTGCCAAAGCATAATGGTCGGGGCAAACCTTTACCAATAAAAAAGGAAGTCTCTGCTGAGTTCAGTGATACCTCACACAAGACTCTACCTTAAATGGGTCACCACTTCTAAAAGGGGGCATGGTTTAAGCATAGGGGGCGGGCCAAACCATAAATAATGAAGAAGGAAATCTGTGCTGAGTTCAACGATACCTCACACAAGGGTCTACCTGAAACGGTTCAAATGTTATGAAAGGGGGCATGGCCTGACTAAGTGGCTGTGGTTAAATTATAGGATGCAGCTCAGCATCACACGTTGGGCCTGTATAATATCCTCAGGCCTGGATTCTTGTTGAGTGTGTGAACTATCAAGCAGATATGACAGTGTACACTGTAGTTACAGCCATTTTCTCGTTCATCGCTAAACACTCAAAATGGCCGCCACGCCACGCCCACACCTTTTGACGAAAAGTTTTTTTTTAATAACTTTTCATCTTTAACGTCTCTCGATGACACAGACCGAATTTGAAATCCATCGGATGAAATCTCTAGGAGGAGTTCGTTAAAGTCTAGCACCTTGACTTTTAGTCCTACTTCCTGTTGCCACTAGTGGGCACTATAGCTTTTAGTAAATATCAGTGTTTAGATGTCGTCAGGGTTGGACTCTTATGAATCCTGAAAAGTTTAGAGCCAATTGGACAGTGTACACTCAAGTTACACCCACTTCCTGTTTTGATGGCGAAACGCACAAAATGCCCTATAACGAAAAGTTTTTCTTTTAATAACTTTTCATCTATAACATCTTAAGATGGCAAAACCAAATTTGAGGTTGATCGGATGAAATCTCTAGGAGGAGTTCGTTAAAGTACGACATGTGGAAATGGCCAAAATCGCACTAATTTCGAACTTTCAATTCAAACTGGCGGACTTTCTGTTGGGTTTAAGGTATGTTTCTAATGACATCTTTTTTATGTTTTGTGAGTCTACTTTAAATGTACTTCAGGGGCTCAATTTTTTAAGTTTTGTAGGAGGCGCTAGCGAGCCATTTTTGTGCGCCTATTCCCAAAACCCTTAAAATACGTACATTTTCACCAGAATTGATGCGACCGCCAATTTTGCTGAGTTTTTAAGTATGTTAAGCCCCTCAAAAAGGCAATTAATTTGCCGGACGAAGGAATAATAATTTCTTCAGTTTCAATAGGGCCTTCGCCGCTGTCGGCACTCGGGCTCTAATTAAAGCTGCAAGCAGTGTTGGACGGGCCCTTGCGCCTCTGCGCGTGTCGGGGTTACTGGCGGACGCCGCTCCTTGCGACCATGCATTTGCGCAGCACTCAGACACTACAAATCATCACCAATGAAAAGGGAGTTCAATGATACCTCACACAAGACTCTACCTTAAACGGGTCACCAGTTATGAAATGGGGCGTGGCTTAAGCATAGGGTGTGGGCCAAACCATCACCAATGAAGAAGGAACTCTCTGCTGAGTTCAATGACACCTCACACAAGACTCTTCCTTAAATGGTTCAAATGTTATGAAAGGGGGCGTATACGTCTATGGTCTACGTTAAACGTACTGCAGGGGCTCAATTTTTTTAACTTTGTAGGGGGCGCTAGCGAGCCATTTTTGTGCGCCTGTTCCCAAAACCCTTAAAATACGTACATTTTCACCAGGCTTGATGCGATGAGTTTCGGGGCAATCGGAATAATTGTTGCCAAGATAATGCAACTTACTGTTTAAACAGGAAGTTGCTGTAACTTGTGCTTTTTTTTTCAACTATCAAAATTCTTTGGATAACTTTTCGTCATAAGGGTCAACAGATACTACCTGCAAAGATTCAAGAAGATTAAAATCACAGCCTAGGACGAGTTCGAAAGAATGTAAAACACATGAAAAATGCATAAATTAAAAATGGATGCCTTCCGGTTGGGCGGAGCTAATGAAGGTAAATGGGAAATATGTCCACAATAATTAGAGCAATATGTCTATTAAATCTGGTGAAGATTGGCGCAACTATGTCCAAGTTAAGGCCTTCCACGCATTATGGGGCGCTATGAAGCACGCTTACAGGTATGGGCCAAATCGCTGTACAGTCTCGCAAAGCTCCCAGGTGTTTATGTGGGTGCCAATTTTTGTGAGTTTTTTGGGTTACACTTTACTTGGAAATTTTCTACATAAGAGTGACATGACACTGTCATGAACATGTTATAAAACATAAACAAGTCATTAACATTTATGACAACACTTTTTTAGTAAGTGTCATTCGGTTTTGTCATGACAAGTTATGGTTAGGGTTAGGATTAGGGTTCATGTGTCATATGAGTGTCATGTGTTCATGACAGTGACATGTCACTCTTATGTAGAAAACTTCAAGTAAAGTGTTATCGTTTTTTGTATATATTGAGGCCGTCAAAAATGTGCCCAAGGGCTAAAACCAATTAGGGTTCCATAGGCCACCCCCACTTTGACCAATCAGTACCTTACAGTAAGGGTGGCCTCAGCATTGGCCCTAGATGGTACCCTCCAAATTTAGTAAAAATCTGATGAGCTGTTCATGAGATATAAACTTTTTGTACTTGTAGCGCCCCCTAGTGGTCAATGTTCATAAAATGTGTGGTGGACCTCCAGAGGGTTATGGCAAAAAAGAATCTAAAGTTTCGGGTTGATAGTCTTAATTTTGGTCCAGATATGGCAAAGTTGGTGTTTTTATAGTTAGCTTCACAAATTTGTTTGTGCGTAATTTGGGCAGTTTTTATCCTATGAAAATTCTTTTGATAACATTTTGTCAGGTCATTCTGGAGATGCTACTTGCCAAGTTTTGTGCAGATGGGTCGCATGGTCTAGGAGGAGTTCGGTAAAGTAGGTTTTCAATAAATCCCGATTTTTCACGCATAAAATTCTAGGCGGAAATGGGCGTGGCCTATATCAGGAGATTCAGTTTAATCCAGGGAATACGACGATATATGGTTTTTTAATTTCTGATGTACGGTTTGGCTGTATAGGGTCAAACACGTTTTTTTCTGCTATAGCACCACCTAGTGGTGGAAGTGGGTCAAGTGTTGTGCCTGAGGAAATCTTTCAACAGGCCTGATGTGTGTGCAAAGTTTTGTGAGTTTTTGTGCATTCTAACCCCCTCAAAAATGCGACGAAGGACTCGAAAAAATAATCCTTACAACAATAGGTTCCTTCGCACTTTCAGTGTAAGGCACCGTTGGGGCATGTAAATATTTATGTTCCCAACCGTTGGGGCCTTGCACTTTCGTGCTCGGGCCTTAATAATCCTTACAAAAACAATAGGTTCCTTCGTACTTTCAAGCACTTTTCAAAAAAACAATAGGGTTCCACAGCCCTGCTGTGCGAATGGCATAGTTTTGCTACCGCCGGTTCTTCCAGACTCGGGCTTGGACCCCTAATAATAAGCCTTAGAAAAACAATAGGGTTCCACAGCCCTGCTGTGTGAACCGCGTAGCTTTGCTACCGCGGTTCCCAGCCCCCTCGGACTTGGACCCCTAATAAAAGTAAGGTTGTCTTGTGAGTCCCATACACTTTATGGAAGCAATACTATATGGGTGAGTGCCCCTATAAGTACTCTGACAGTTTTTAATCAAAGAAAAATAAATAATTTCCACATAGTTCACATTCATAAAAACAATTAAATAAAAGTTTGCCTCTGTTACAGTGTCAGTGGTTATCTCTTCTATCTTGTATAATCACAGTACCAAAAGCGAATGAAAGACATCTTCATGACGAAGAAAAAAATATTTGTTTCGTTATAATTTTTTATTTTCATGGTTACGAATGATCACATTAGGCACCTGTAAATATAAATACGGTTTAAATGTGATTTTGTGTTTGTTTCCTATTTTTCAGAGTCTCACTCACAACTAGATGGTAAGTCAGTTTCTTTACTTTCACCTGGCTGTCAACATGTTGTTTTTGTTTATATCTTCATTGTTGTTAGTATTTGCTGTCAAACCCTGTAAAAGCAATGGAATGTGTAGACTTAAATTGAAATAAGAATTGTTTCTCCTCTGTTACTTAGGAGTGTTGGATTAGAAACACCTGAGAGCATCCCAGGATCATAATCCTCAACCAACAGTTAAAGTTTATAATCCCAGCAGTGCTCAGTGGTAATCCCGGGAGAAGGGAGTATTTCTCAGTGTGTTCTTATTGTCTGTCTCTCTGCAGTGTGCGGTATAACTCCGCTCAACACCAGGATTGTTGGAGGAGAGAACGCCCCTCCGGGTAACTGGCCCTGGCAAGCCAGCCTGCAATCATTTGGGAGCCACTTCTGTGGAGGATCCCTCATTAACAGTCAATGGGTGCTGACTGCTGCTCACTGCTTCTTAACGTAAGCACTAAGGAGCAGATTCTCTTAGGCGGTGGTTTTTGTGTTTGCTTAACTGCTCTGCAGTTAACTTCTTTGCGCTGCGTTTTGTTTCTCTTTAGAAACCGAACCAGTCTGACTGTGTCTCTGGGTCTCCAGAGTCTACAGGGACCCAACCACAATGGGGTGTCTCGGACGGTAACAAAAGTCATCAGCAATCCTAACTATAACTTCAAAACTAATGACAACGACATCTGCCTCCTGAAGCTCTCCTCACCAGTGACTTTCACAAATTTAATTGTCCCTGTCTGCCTGGCAGCTTCAGACAGCACCTTCTTCAGCGGCGTTAGCGCCTGGGTGACCGGCTGGGGCGACACTGCATACAGAGGTGGGTCAGAAAGCAGCTAGGTTACATTTATTTATTTGGTAACACTTTACTTGAAGTTTTCTACACAAGCGTGACATGACACTGTCATGAACACATGACAGTCATGATGCATGAACCCTAACCTTAACCCTAACAATAACCATAACTGGTCATGACAAAACCGAATGACACTAAAAAAGCGTTATGTCATATTTATGTTTTATGACACGTTCATGACAGTGTCATGTCACTCTTATGTAGAAAAGTTCAAGTAAAGTGTAACCATTTATTTCAATACAATGGTGACAACTGAGTTTACTCATATTGAAATGCAAAAATGAGTCCCACCTTCTTTTACCCATAAAGCAACAAAACTGAGTTTTAGAAATATCATGAAGTTTAAAAATATTTCATAAAACACCCCACGATCCAAAAGATAAATTGCTGCAAAGAGCCTCTGCAGTAAAGGGTTTGTTCTGGTGATGGTGCTCGAGGAAAGGTCACTAAAGTTCACCTGTGGAGTTTTCTTGGTTAAAGGAACACGCCGACTTATTGGGACTTTAGCTTATTCACCGTAACCCCCAGAGTTAGATAAGTCGATACATACCCCTTCTCATCTCCGTGCGTGTTGTAACGCTGTCTGACGGTTCCACCGGTAGCTTAGCCTAGCACAGAACCTGCAGGTAACTGGTTCCAACTAGCCTACTGCTCCGAAAAAGTGACAAAATAACGCCAACATGTTCCTATTTACATGTTGTGATTTGTAGAGTCACAGCGTGTACAAAAAACCTAACATGAGACACAGCCATCTTCTAACCGTAAACAAACTGGGAACTATATTCTCAGAAAGGCGAAGCTCTGCACTTCTGCTACTTGGGCGGAGTGATTTGCTTTGCAGCAACTTTGATTTGTACACGACAGCGTTACAACACGCACAGACACGAGAAGGGTATGTATCAACTTATCTAACTCTGGGGGTTACGGTGAATAAGCTAAAGTCCCAATAAGTCGGCGTGTTCCTTTAAGTTTAGAAGTTAAGTTTCTCACGAAATCACTGTGTGTCTCCTTTAGGTCTACCAAAGTGTTGAATATGTTATCTTCATAAAAAATAATTCAAAAAGCCGATTTTGAAAAAACCCATTTGAAATTGTTTTTATTCATGTTCGGTTGCAATCCGTCTTCTTCTTCTTCATTGTCTTTGTTGGTGCATGTAGCTACACCTGGCCCCTTGCCTCGTACATGGCACAAACAAAACAGGGATTTACTGGTAAAAACAGTGTTAGTAGTGGTCACAAATTCCCAGATAGATTTTCAAATTAATTTAGAAATTAGAGGGGGTGAGAGGAAACCCTCAGTGGTCAGCTGAAAAAAATAGGATTCATCCTCTTGGGAACATAAATATTTACAGCATATTCTATGGAAATCTTAAATAGGTGATGTAAACAGCATAAACAGCTTTAACAGCATCAGAAGATCAATGCTAACATTATTTTTATTCGGCCCTGTCTATCATCTGTCAATTTGAGAGGATTAGCAGGTTTCAGTTCTTTCTTTTGAAGTTGTGGTGGACCTGTCCTTTGTCTGGGAGCACGAGAGCAGACAGAATAGAGGAGGTGGTATTCTAGATGAAACCCACCTCAAACACACCGACAACGCCACCCTGGGAATTTCACCCAGAGAATGATTTCAATTACTAATGAATGATTTTACTTCTAATTGTAAGATTAATATATTTAAGGTCACACAGGTAAGTATACAACGCAGCCAGAGACGAGGTTCAATTTTGAAAAGAAACACATTTTATTTCAATCAATTAAAAAAAAACAGTTTAAAACACATTCTTACCAAAAGGGGGAGAAAATAATTGTGCTGAGGCTTACCAGTGGAGGAGAAGGGAATACGAGGGCAGTGAGGGATCCCAGGGAAAGCCACCCGTGAATACACAAAAACACACAACAGTGGACACAGCAAATGAAAACGGGGAGACACAACACACAGGAAGGGAATACCAACACCCGGACATCAGCACCTTCGGCTTTCAGCAACTAAAATGAGAACAAAAATGGGGGACACACGCGCACACAATTAGTAGGGTTCACTCCACAAAAAGAACAAATCAAAATCAATATAAGAGGTTATAAAGAAAAGAACAAACCGAAAGAAATTTAACACTATAGACACAATATAAACTGCCAGAACCACTAGTGGTTCCAGGAGGCAGTACAAAACAAGAATATAAATTCAAAAGAAGACTTGGCAATAAATCCAAAAGAAACAAAACAAAACCTTAATTATAATTAAAACATAACCAAAGAAACTCAATTTTTAAGTAGAAAACTCACTAATAAAAAGAAAACTAAACAAAATATGATTGCCACTTCTAACTGAATTGAAAACAAAACAAACGAAAAGAAACAAACCGAATTATAATGTGCGGTGCTAACCCCTTTTTACTACATTCACACAGTTAAGACCATGGCCCACACATATGACCACATGGCAGAGGCGTAGTTACTCCGTACAACACTTGTACCACGCTGAATAGGCAAGACAGTCTGTAGGCAACACGACAGGTAGGCAAACCAGTCTGTACGCAGGAATAGCACTTTGGCAAGAAGCCGTCCAGGTAAAACAGCAGCCGGAAGTTGGAATGCTAAACAGCTAACAGAGATCTCCGGTGGCACCAGCCCGGTTCCTAATGTTTACAGAAAATAATAATTAACACCAAATAAATCTAAAGCATAAATCCGACCCCATTTAGCCCACATACCGTTTAAGCAGTTTTAGTAGACTCAGAAGGAGGCAGCTCCGAGCGTGCAAACCGCAGCAGTTATCAGTGTTACTCGCTTCTTATTCACGGCGTTCAACCGGCAAGGTGGGGGATAACACGCCAACCGAAGATCTACAAGCGTTCAGTACAATAAAATAACGGCAACGAAATAACAGTGAAAGTGAGTGCGGAGGCAGCAAAGCCGCCACCCTACCTGTAGCGTAGCAGAGCAACACACCGAAGAGAGCGACGCGGAAGTACGACGCACTTCTGTCACCAACGAGCAAGAGAGGGCGGAAGGGGGACAACTAGCTGTTTTTATACGGGGCGCTGCGGCAGTGATTGGACAACAGAGCGCCAGGTAGTTAGGAGTTAAACTCATACTGCTACATTTGGTTTGACATTTATCTTTAATTTGAATTGAATTGTACCTTTAATGGGCAAAGACATGGTCCTTTGGATTCATAGACCTACTGATGTAGCAATCAAACACTCATAAGTCATACTAATACTGCATTTGTTTCTGTTTAGTTTCCCTTCCTTTCCCAGGAAACCTAATGGAGGTGAATGTGCCAATCGTGGGGAACAGAAAGTGTAACTGTGACTATGGTGTGTTCCCAATCACAAACAACATGATCTGCGCTGGGTTAAGTGCTGGAGGGAAGGACTCCTGTGAGGTAAACATCTTTACGCCTGTGTTGGTGTCAGATTTAATCTCCTGCAAAGATTTCTCTCCTGAATGTTTCTCTTCTTAAAGGGGGATTCAGGTGGCCCGCTGGTGAGCAAGCAGGGCAGCCGCTGGATCCAGGAGGGAATCGTAAGTTTTGGAAATGGTTGTGCCAAGCCTAATTTCCCAGGAGTCTACACCAGAGTGTCCCAATATCAGTCCTGGATCAGCAGCCAGATCACCAGCAGCCAGCCGGGCTTTGTCACCTTCACCTCCCCTGGAACTGACAGTGACCTCAACATCTGCTGTGCTGGCCTGCGTGAGTGTCTGTCATGTCCAGACTTTAACCTTAAATTTCCACTTAAAATTAGATGTTTTCATATTTACTGTAGTGTAGTAGTAAAATCTTACTTGAGTAAAAACATGTAAGTATTACCAGCAAAATTAACCTAAAGTACTAAAAGTAAAAGTAGGTTTTGTGCTGTAAAACGTGTCCTGTCAGTATCTGATGTTTTTGGATTAATATTACTGCTGCATTAATGTGCGTGTTTAAGGTTGGGCTCATTTTAACTCCTGTATTTCCTGTTGGATGGTTTAATCTACAGCAATGCATTATATTCTATAAGATCATTATTTGTTTGTAGCGTCGCTGTCCTGTGAGAACCATGTTATCTTTAAAACGTTTTAAAACTTTTCATGGTGTCAGAAAAACAGACATGTTTTCAGCTTTGTGATGGTGCTTTTTCCAGCTGATCAAAAAAGTCTTTTTAAAGAGTTTATTTCTAGAAGTAGTAATTTATTTGAACATGTAAAAACATTTATTTATATATATAGTCAAAATGACAGATAAATAAGGACATGTACTTCTCAGCACAATCTACCAAAATAATTATAAGTATTTCAAGTAAGAATGTCACGTTTAGTCACTGTGTCAAGTTTCTTTGTTTAGTTGGTTTCATGTTTTCTGTTGGTTTTCCCATTTCCTGTTTTATTTTGAAGTCTGTCTTTTCTCCCTAGTCTTGTCTGGTTTACTTCCTGTCTTTTGGTTTTCCCGCCCTTGTGATTGTCTTATGTGTTTCACCTGTTCCCCAGCCTAGTGTCACCTGTTGCTTGTTCCCTCATTTACTCTGTGTATTTAGTCTATGTGTTTTCCTTTACGTGTGTGGGAGCATTACTTCTGTTCGGTGTTGAGAGTCGTGTCGTGCCATGTGTTGTGTTGTGTTGTGTTGTGTTGTGTTGTGTTGTGTTGTGTTGTGTTGTGTTGTGTTGTGTTGTGTTGTGTTGTGTTGTGTTGTGTTGTGTTGTGTGATGTGATGTGATGTGTTGTGTGATGTGTTGTGTTGTGTGATGTGTTGTGTGCTGTCGTCGTGGCTAGTCTCTTGTGTTTTTTGCTTCCTGGTCTTCAAGCCTTTTGGGATTATTTTGTGTTTGCCTGCTTGCCAACCTCTGGACACTCTTAGTTGTAAGTTTTGTTCAATAAACTCCTTTTTACCTGCATTTGGGTCAAAGCTCTGTCTATCCCTCAGCAAATCGTAACAAAGAAATTCCCATGTTCAAAAAGGAGTAGGACGTTCATAAACTAACTTTTCTAGTCCCACCCCCTTTCTCTATTTTTTTATCCTTTAAATACAAAACAATTCAACACAATTCTTTACATACACAGGCACAGATGCATACATACACTTTTTTTTCCCCTCCTCTCTCTTTTCCATCTATGATGGGGGTAACTTTTTCCAGAGTCTCTGGCAGCAACTGCAAAAGCCTGATCACCCCACCGTTTATACCTTGACCTTGGGACTTCTAAAACCAGCTGATTTGAAGACCGCAATGACCGGTTGTGCTCACGCAGGATTAAAATCTCGGACAAATACTCCGGGGCCAGGCCATTTAAGGCCTTAAAAACAAACCATAAGATCTTAAAATCTATTCTAAAACACACAGGGAGACAATGTAGGGTGTAGAGAACAGGAGTGATGTGTTCACGTCTAGATGTATTTGTCTTATTAATTTTGTTTTTATAACAAAATGTTCAATAATAACATCTTTTTCTCATGTTTACCATCATCAATCTGGTAATTTACATTCAAAATTCTAAAATGAATAATTAGACTGATGCTTTAAAATGGGTATGTTTATTTCTACTCTTTTTTCCACACCCACAGAGCCCTCATTGCCTCCAAATGGACCTCCTGTCACAATGGAACTGAACCAACCAAGTCCCAAAGAAATCTTTAGCATTAACCAGGCAAAGTTGAAGTGTATCATTACTGGACAGGACCCGAATATTGTAAATCAAATTCAAATCACTTGGCAAATCAATGGATCCCCTGTGACCAACACCATCCCAACAACACAGTCGGGAGTCAGCACAATGACTCTTACCCTCACTGAGTGGTACAAAGTCAACAACGTGCGCTGTTCTGCCAGGAAAGACGATATGACACTAGCTAGTCAGGTTCTGACTTTCCGCAAAGGAGGTATGTTACTGAGTGTCTTTGATGGAGACAGATTAGTAGAACAGTGACCTGTAAGTCTGGGGAGGCAGCCAATTTACACACGCACACACACACACACACACACACACACACACACACAAACATGTCATAATTGATGTATAGCAAATGGAAAAGCCTAAATATGAACATCCTTGTTAAATCGAGTATCTCTTTCAGATGGGAGCGAGCCAAAAGTAACAGTCCACATCCTCCCAGATGAGGACATCACCGATGAGGTCACTCTGGTGTGTCTGGTCTCCAGTCGGGTGCAGCGGGATTACTACATCACCTGGTCAGAACAAAAAACAAACCCCCCCATCTATACTGATGGCATTGACTTCCCCCCAGTGAAGACCAAACAAGGATACTCAGTTGCAAGTATTTACACCACCACCAAAGAGAAGTGGAACAAGTTGACCATGTTCTCCTGCCACGCATTTCCTGGTAGTGGCGAAAACCATACTATATCCAGAGATGTGTCTAGTGGCCTAGGTAAATCCCATGAATGTGATAATTAGTAGATTCAGCTTTAAATGTGGCAGTTAGTGCTAATGTGTTGTTCTGTCTCTGTGTGTACTCTCTGCCATGAGAACCTGTCTTTGTGATTGTAAAACGGTCAATTTACTATTGTTTGTCATATTGTGTTTCAATCTGTCTACGTCACATTGTCTAACGGCTTGAGAAGTGTGCTGACTGTTTCAAATAAATGTTGCATGGAGACACTTTTGTTACACGTTTATGAATGACTTCAATATTTTAAAACAATCGATGTACGAGTAGTTTTCAATGATATCTTACAGTAGTACTGTATACTACACTGCTCCACTGCTCAAGTGGATTAGGATCCACACTTTACATGTGATCAAAGTGAATAATGCTTGATTTCAGTTCCTGAGCACAATTCAAGCGAGAAAAACACACACACACACACACACACACACACACACACACACACACACACACACACACACCTAACTGCCTATGCCTTCCTCTTCTTAGATTTTACTCCAGAATCAAAACTGAGTTTTGCTCTGAGCTGCACAGATGATGCCTTGGAGGAGGAAGAGTACAGCAGTCTTTGGTCCACAGTCTTCTCCTTTGTAATCCTCTTCATATCCTCTCTTCTCTATAGCATGATATTCAGCCTGGTCAAGGTAAACATGCAGGCTTCCTCTGCATTTCAGTTGTACTAAGGACTAAAGACTGAATGTAATACAGGATTTATACATTACAGTTCAACAAAGTACTTTACAAGTTAAAGCCCAGTCATGAATCAAAAATTAAGCACATAAAGGAAAGGATATTTTTGACCTACTCATCTTTGAACAGTTTTTCTGTGGTTGCGGTAGCTAATTTCCATCATCACAAACAATAATGTGCAAGAGCAGAAAAGACTCTAAATTGCTTGGATATTATCAGTATACTATGGGGTTCCCCTGTAATACAAATGAGTGCACAGATTTTTTTGAATAAAATAAGACATAAGAGACGAAAATAAAAAATTAAATCTGAAAAGTTAATGGACACAAAATTATTCTTTTTTGCTGGTGAATTGCTCTGATCATAACAAATCTGTAATATTAAAGGTTTATTGTGTTGATTTTAATGGACACAATTACACTGTAAAAGCTACATCAGTTTTAGAGTTTATTGGAGAGAATAGGCATGGCCAATGAGCTCAGGTGTGACTGATCACAATGAGCATCAGCTGACAACACATTCTCACTCCCATCTCGTAAAATACGAACGCTTGGTCAGGTGCCTTTGTCGTTGTTATTGACGATAAAAATATCCTTTAGCGTCATATAACACACTTTAACTAAACATGCTTGGTCGGGACTACTGGTGTCCCTTTTGACGCAGTTAGGTTAAGGAAAAGCTTATGGGTTGGCTTACGTTTCCATGACTCACGGGAACGGGACGGTTGAATTTAGGGAAAGGTCGTGGGTGGGCTTATGTTTCCGTGACTCGCGGGAAGAACGGGATGGTTGGGTTTAGGAAAAGGTCGTGGGTGGGCTTACGCTTCTGTGACACGCGGGAATAATGGGCCGGTTGAAGAAGAAAGCGGCTTCCATTACACGCAGCAATAACGGGACGGTTAAAGACACACGTGGACACAACCCCGGTTTCCTTGGTGAAAGTCCTGTGTATGACCCATCCACCAGCCCGACCCGCCTCCCTACGCGGAATTTCCCCCTTACATACTACATAATACTCGCTAAACCCTGTGTACATGCTGCTCTCCCCAGTACGTTCTACAAACACGCTGAAGGGCGCTTTCTTCGTCGCTTCAGATGCTAACAGTTCGGAGTTGCAGCTGAATGAAGAGCCCCACCAAACACAGAAAATGTGATGGTTTCCGTGTTTTTAAATGCTGCAATAATGTTGCTAGTATATTAGCAATTTATTAAATTAAACAGAAAAAATAATAAATACAATTGCAATTCTTAATAATTTACTGTGTGTGCAGGCTCATGAACCATTCATACAGCTACGAAAAGTAACACACTGTAATGTATTCCACGTACATTTTGCTGTATGCACCACATTGACTGCTGCTGCATAAGAGCGCTGTGGAACCGGTGGATGGGTGGCTCATAAAACACAGAGCTTTCAAGTTGGGGAGAGGAGTTCACTTCCAGGGGAAAACAAAAGACTTTCATCCAAGAAATGCATGTTCATTCCTCAGGAGTATTTTAATCCAAACCACAATCTTTTTCCTAAACTTAACAAGTGATTTTGGTGCCCAAACTTCCTTTTGCCTGAAATCCTTCTGAAGCGAGAAGATTCCCTCTTTAGCGTTTAGCGCAGCGCAGCGCCCTTGCAACAATAAAAAACACTGGCTTGGCCGCCACACCTTTCCCCGCTTAACCTCTCGTCAAAAATTGTCACATCCGGTTGCAAAAAACACAAGATGTCAACGCCCGTGTCACCAAACTCGAGGCTTCAAAACGGCAGTCCATAAACCAGTGGGTGACATCACAGATGATTATATATGTCTATGGGCTAAACTCAACTAGCAACAGCTGCTGATACGAGCAACAGCAAACAGAGCTCTGTAGCCAGCGTCTCGCCTAATTTCATAGGATATCATGGTGTGCATACATTTTTGTACGATATCCTACGAACCCGGTCATTAGAACGCGTTGCATGAATACATGTTCCAGCATTGGGTGCTGTTGTTTCATTATGATTAGGAAGTTATTGATTACTTTTTTTGAAAACGTTTAGTGTCCTTAAAATGTATTATTGAAGTGTAGTATTGATTTTTCATTGACACGTAAATACCAAATTGCACTATTGTAGAAATAGACATAAGACATATAAATCTTCACTTTTCATGTTTGGTAATTTTGTTGATCATATTTGCTTTCATCTTTAATTCAATAAATATAATATTACAATAAATCAAATTTGGACAGCCACATTATTAAATTAAAGGGAGAATGAATATGAGTGATTGTGATGTGCTTGTGATAAACATGGAAGGCTTCTGAAGAATTTGTTATTAAGAGTCACAACACAGGGAAACATCACGGAAACTTCTGTTAGCAGTTAAGCTCTGAAGGTTTTTCAGTTTCTAAACATATAATCTTTGGCGAGTCACTTCCCACTCTCTCTGCACCTTTGGGACCACAGCTGTGGTAGTGAAACTTTGTGGAAACCGTCAAAGCTAGAAATTGTCAGGGTTTTGGTGTTTTGTCTTATTGTGGTAGTCTTGTTTTTCTGTTATGTTCTCTTTCCTGTTTTATTTTGTGGTCTGTCTTGTCTCCCTTGTCTATTTACTTCCTGTCTTTGTTTGTTTCCCGCCTTTTTTGATTGTTCTGCCCCACCCTGATTTGGTCCACCTGTTGTATCACCTGTCCCTTGTTAGTCCTCATTACCTCTTGTATTTAGTCTTTGTGTTCCCCTTGTCTTGTGTCAGGTCATTGTAGTTCCTGTGTATGGTTTTCCGTGTTGGAGTTGTTTGTCTTCTATCCCTTTTGGTCTCGGTGTTCCTGTTATTTTGATTGTTCCAGTTTTGGATTCTGCCTGCTGTATCAGGACACTTGTTTAGTATGAACTTTGATTTATTATTAAATCTCCTGACAAACCTACACTACCGGCCAGTCTCTGCATTTGGGTCCAACCTATTCTCTGTTGCCATGACACAAATAAACTTCCTCAAAACGAGAGACCCATCTTTCTGTGAACATTTGCATATCAGCACGTGTCCAGGCGTGAAGTGGCTAACATGCATCCAGCAGAGATAGGAAATACACAGAATTTCATAAGCTCATCAAACAACATAACAGTAAATTCAAGACATGCAGAGTACAGAAATACCAGATACAGTACAAATATATTTGTGTACCTATTTTGTTTAGCTGTATGGTGCACAGTTGTTATTTCACATATAGTTTAATATTGGTGTTCTTCTTGATCTAGAATATGGCAACACACAGCAGAAGGAGCTGGAGAATCCCACAGATTGACCTGCACAACCTCTGAGTTTATATTCAGTAGCTACAGGATGCACTGGATCAGACAGGCTCCTGGAAAAGGACTGGAGTGGTTGCGAGTATTTATTCATTCAAGGGTTGTTTCTGCTAGCCACCCACAACATTACTGTGCATCGCTTCCTGGTTTCCCAAAACTAAAGAGCGTCCCGAGGCCCAAATCACAAAACGCTCGTGCATTAATCCTACATCAAAAACAACTAGTGGTGTTAAAAGCGTTTGAGTTAAGTCTGTATTATGGCATTAATTTTAACATTAATTTACCTTATTTAAGTGATTATGTAGAAATGCAGCTGAATTGTCTTCAAAAGTTGAATTTTTTGCTCTGAATTTTACTAGTTTAAAAATCAATGTTTGGTCTTATAATATTGTACATAAGCTTTATTCACATGAAAACAGCAATTTCATCAAAAATAACTTCAAGAGTTGTTGAGATGTTGTTTACCTATCTCAAGCCGACAAGGTGATTTACCTACTACATAAACTGAAAGCAATTTTTTGAATGAAAATATTATTAAAAACTTTTATTTATGAACGGTAACATTATTCCATTATTTGTACTTTGCATTGTACAAAAGTGAGAGTAAATAAATACATTCAAATGTTACAAAGTGGCTTAAATTAAGAATAATTCAAAATAAAGTATTAGGTAACATCAGGTTAAAAATGTGAAACAAAGTCAAAATGGTAAGAGATACGGTGAGATGATTTGTGAAAACCCAAAATACAGTTAGGAGAAAGTCAAAAAAGGAGGAGTCAATGCAAAACTCAGATATCTTCCACCTCTACTTATCTGAGTGCAGAGAGGAGGACAGAGAACAGTGGACACACAGTTTAACATGATGGACTATAGGACAGGACTGCTGCTTTTAACTCTCTGCTGGGCAGGTGAAGATTTTCATTGATACTAATTTAACATAGCTTTTATTTATGTCATCAGCTTATTTCACTTGATGTTTTTTATCCTCTTGACAGGTGTTGATGGTCAGATTCTGACAGAATCTGAACCAGTGATTAAAAGACCTGGAGAATCTCACAGATTGACCTGTACAACATCTGGATTCACATTCAGCAGCTACCGTATGGTATGGCACGAGTCAGACAGGCTCCTGGAAAAGGACTGGAGTGGATCGCTTTTATAATCACAGCTAGTTCTCCAATCTATTACTCCCAGTCAGTCCAGGGGAGATTCATCATCTCCAGAGATGACTCCAGCAGTAAAGTCTATCTGCAGATGAACAGTCTGAAGACTGAGGACACAGCAGTGTATTACTGTGCACGAGAGACACAGTGAGAGACGATAATATGAGAATCATACAAAAACTACTTCCTTTTTTTTCACCACCACTGACATTAAGCTGTCTCAGTATCACTTTTTTGCCATACTGCTGATAAGTTCTCTGTATTAGTGTGGTGAAACTGTGTCCACATGTCTTCACAAGTACCTGCATGAAGATCATACAAAAATCAACATTTTGGTAACATTTAAAAATGAAAAGCTTCCACATAATTTTCAGAATGTACATACTTTTTTTCATGAAAATGATTTTCCTATACAGAACCAAATCCACACAAAATCCTGAAATTAACAATTTGTACAGCCATAAAAAGGAAGCGAAGATATTTATCAAATCAAAACATTGTTGCCACTTTTGCTGGTCCTACAACATCAGCTTTAGGACCAGCAGGATGATTAACAGCTTCTTCCCACAAGCAGTACAAATAATCAATGGACTGTCCCCCCCTCATACAGTCACTCACTATATTAATTAAATTTAACACATTACAAATAATCAATTGAAATACTCTGACTTAACAATCAGTGATACATCATTGAATGCATATATAACCTTTCAAATGATGGGGAAAAAAATCTGTGATTTTACTACAGTATTAATTAATCCTCAAAAAGTCAGTTTCTCTTCCATAATATTGTTATTTACTTTTCATCAACAATCTAACGTGTTTGTAAGAGAACCAACTTCTCTTTTGTGATATTCAAAAACAACACCTGAACATTTCATCATCCTTTTGTTTCATTCAAATATACTTTAGTCAGCTGATTTACTATCATCAGTATGTAAATCAGCCTCCTTGTGTGTAGCCTCATAAAGAAGTGAAGTGTGTGTGTCAGTGAGAGACAGAAGAGCTCACATCAGTTCAGCTTCAACATCAACATGTTCTCTGTAGCTCTGATACTGCTGCTGGCTGCTGGATCCTGTGAGGAGCTTTCAGTGGATTCACTCTAATACACACATTAGAAACACTGAATAGTCAGATGAATGATGGAGATAATGTTGATTTGTGTTTCCACAGGTGTGAACAGTATTGATCTCATCCAGACAGACTCAATGGTTGTTCAGCCTGGACAGTCTCTGACCATCAGCTGTCAGGTCTCTGGTTATTCTTTGACTGATAACAGCTATGCAACAGGATGGATCAGACAGAGTGAAGGAAAACCCATGGACTGGATTTCCCATCGGGGGGGTGGAGGAGACTTTTACCAAAATAATGCTCTGAAGAACAAGTTTGGATACCACACACACACATCTACTAGCTCAGTGACATTACCAGGAGTGAATCTGCAGCCTGAGGACACAGCTGTGTATTATTGTGTACGTTACCCCACAGTGATACAAACCACCAACAGACCTGCACAAATACCCAGCAACCAGCAAGACTCAACACACACACATGTTCTAAATGAGAATATTAATAAAGACAGCACTCTGTAATGAGTTAATAAAATGAATGTTTATGTAATTCAACGAATGGTATTAATGGAGTTGTAAAGCCTATAAAAGATGAGAAAAACATTTTTTTTGTTTTCATGTAACATCTGATAACTAACTACATTTAAACAGTAGCTACATCTATTCACAAATACACAAAGTCCAAAGTACAAAAGCACAAAGCATGTATGTTATAATGACATAGGGAGATGATATTAAAACAATTCTCAGAAATGCTTGTAGATGTTGCTGATCAGACTGCTGCCCATTACACTGAAAGTGGCTAATGAGAAACAGAGCCTTAATACCAAGATTAATCATTATTTTACACATTTTAATAACCCTTGTTTTTTTAATTTGTCAGATGTTATTTGTATATTATTAGAATGAATATGGTTATGGTGTTAATGCCGGCTAACATTTAACACAAATTAAAACATGTCAGTCAAACATTAAAACATCTGACTTGGAGGGTTGACTCCTGCACATTCATTTCCCAGTTTCATTTATTATCTCAAGTCCAGATGTTTCCTCCCTGTGAGGAGTCGATGCATGGTGTCTTAAAAGGCACCAACAAATAAAATGTATTATTATTATTAAACTATTGCCAAAATCTTCACATTATGCATACTGTGCTTGATAATGAAATATAACCCACTTAAACAATGTATTTGTCAGCCTATTGCACACATACTGAAACACAGAAGAGGGACTCTGAGAAAGGACTCATGCACCGTAAACATTTGTTCTCCAGTTTGACAAAGTTAATCACTTCAGGGGTAGTGTAAAAGTATCAAAGTCTTCACATGATGCAGACGGTGCTAAATAAGTATATAATGTGTTTGTCAGCTTATTGCACAAAGTATACTGAAGGAATGTCTCACGTACAGTAAACATTCATTTTCCAGTTTCACCAAACAGTAACTGAGATCAAAGTCAGATCCAGTTCCTCCCTGTGAGGAGGAGTCAATGCAAAACTCAGATATCTTACACCTCTACTTATCTGACTGCAGAGAGGAGGACAGAGAACAGTGGACACACAGTTTAACATGATGGACTATAGGACAGGACTGCTGCTTTTAACTCTCTGCTGGACAGGTGAAGATTTTCACTGATCTTGAATCGACATATTTTCATTTGTGCTTCGAACTTACAGTAATGCTTTACATGCCTTTATTTTTTGGTTTGACAGGTGTTGATGGTCAGACTCTGACAGAATCAGAGCCAGTGATTAAAAGACCTGGAGAATCCCACAGATTGACCTGTACAGCATCTGGATTAACAATCAGCGGCTTCTTGATGGCTTGGGTCAGACAGGCTCCTGGAAAAGGACTGGAGTGGGTTGCTACTATTGATGTTACTAGCATCTACTACTCTCAGGCAGTTCAGGGCCGGTTTACCATCTCCAGAGACAACAGCAGAGAGCAGCTGTATCTGCAGATGAACAGTCTGAAGACTGAAGATTCTGCTGTTTATTATTGTGCTCGAGAGCCACAGTGACTAGAGTTAGTTGAGCAGCTGTACAAAATCCTACAGTACTCATTCTTTCAGGCTGGTAGTGCACAAGTTTGAAATATTTTTCATAAAATGTATATATTTAAACATTTTACATTACCTGTTTGTTGTTTTCAGGTTGTTAAGTTTTTTTATATTCTGTAATTTTACGTTCAAATATGTTGAAAACACATTAGAAACACACTAAAGATCACTCATTGATACAAGGTCCAAAGACAGCCCAACAATCTGGTTGCTGAAATTAAACTTCTACAAATACTTTACATTTCTACAAATTAAGACACAATACACAATACATAATTACTGTTTAAGTGCCTTATGTTGTTGTGATTACAGCAATCATAAAAATGCATTTGCAGTATACTGTAGTTTGTGTCAATGTAGTGACCTCAGTATTATTTTGCCAACCCACTCCTTCAATTCTTAATACATTTAATTTCATGCCACCATTAATCATATCTTATTTGTCAATGTTAAAGATGGACCAGGTCAGCACTTTATTTGAAGGGCCACAAACATGATGAAGTAATGGATGATGCATTTTTATTTAACCATGATTACAACACTACAGGTTTTCTGAATAAATGTGACTGGTCAGTTCTTTGAAGAAGACATGAACATCATTAATAAATCAGAAATCTTGATGATTCAAATACCTTAATTGATGCATTAATTAACATATTGTTCCTGCATTAAGTCATGCATGAGATACTATTAATCCTTGGGCATTACTGAAGTACTACATTAATTAATTCATGCTTTTTCATGTATGAAATCATGACAATTCATGTACCATAATTATAAAGTGTAACCGATAAGACAAAACAAAAAGTGCTCTTGTCCTGAATGTGATATTGTATCTAACATAGAATGACAAGCAACTATAATTAAAAAATGAACAAATAATAAATTATACAAACTATAACAGAGTGCTGGTTTAGGAGCCACTCCCTCCCCATTATGTCCTGATGCAAATCTTCAGTGTGTGCAGTGTACTTCTGTCCTGCTGACTGCTCTTGTACTTTGTGTGGAGCATCAGATGTCACATCTCCAGCCTCAGGATGATGAACACACTCACTCTTCTGCTGGTTGCTCTCTCTCTGCCCTGTGAGTTCTCCTACTTCTTGCTGTGTTATCTTTTCTCAGACAACATGGACTGATGGTCAGTCAGTGACACCAGAAAACTTCCCAGATGACTGTCTCACTTTATTCTGTGGTTCTTCTCTCCTTTCATCTCATCAGGTTGTACAGGTCAGAGTATGGAGTCCATTCCTTCCAGTTCAGTAGTGAAAAAGCCTGGGGAGACTCTCAGTCTCTCCTGCAGGGGATCTGGCTTCACATTTAGCTGCTGCACCATGCACTGGATCAGACAACCTGCAGGAGAAGGAATGGAATGGATAGGGAGAGGCTTCTCTGCTTCAAGTAGTAACACTTATTCCAGCAGTGTGCAGGGCCGTGTAGAAATCAGTAGAGATGACAGCAACAGCATGGTGTATCTGAGACTGTCCAACTTAAAGCCAGAGGACTCTGCTGTGTATTACTGTGCAAAACACACAGTGGTTAAAGGAAGTAGAGAGGCTTGACAAAAACCTCATACAATTTATTTTCAAGAATACCTCCAGGTGGCAGTAGAAGATAAGACGTCAGATGACCCTAAGGAGAATGTCACAGTGTTCAACCAAACACACACGCAACCATACATGCACATTATAAAAAGCAACAGCTGCTGTTGTGGTTTTTGATTTCCTGTTTACAAAACAGTAAATTAAACGTGCTTTTACAATAATGGTTAATAATGTTTCTATTTTTGATATCGAGCTGCAAGTGTTGCATGATATATCCAGTAAATGGATGGCCCATCAAATACTGCTGAGCAGAATATATGAATACATTACATTTGGTTATGAACAAAATGTGCCAGTTGAATAACTTGAAAATCATTATCATCATTTGAATAAAAAATCATGATCATAATCATAATGTAAAATTATCATTTCCTTCCCCCCCAGATATGTGTTGAGTTTCTGTTTGAGGAGGAGGAGTCAATGCAAATCTCTGACCTCTTCCATCTCTACATATGTGTTGCAGAGTGAAGGACAGACACTAAATCACTGACATACACGCTGTAGACTGGACAGAGACAACTGGCTTTAACAATGATCACACCTGATTATTTGGTTGTTTTTCTCATCCTGTCATTTAACTGGGCAGGTAAGAACAATAGATGTTTTTCTGACAAACTTCCTGAAACAAAGACAACATGGCTGCATTACAGTAACTAATGAGCTGTTTAAATGTCTGTAGGTACTGAGGGTCAAACACTGACTGAGTCTGAATCAGTGGTTAAAAGACCTGGAGAATCCCACAGACTGACCTGCACATATTCTGGGTTTGGTGGGGATTATAATAATGCTTGGATCAGACAGGCTGCTGGAAAAGGACTGGAATGGATTGCTTACATCAGCGGTTCTAGTAGCTACATCTACTACTCTCAGTCAGTCAAAGGCCGGTTTACCATCTCCAGAGAAAACAGCAGACAGCAGGTGTATCTGCAGATGAACAGTCTGAAGACTGAAGATTCTGCTGTTTATTATTGTGCTCGAGACCCACAGTGACTGGAGTTGGTTGAGCAGCTGTACAAAATCCTACAGTATTCTTACTGGGCTGATGAAGCCAAATAATGAAGATGATGTATGAATGGAATATTCTTATCATATATTTTATACATTTTTTTTTTCTATATTTTTCCCTACATTTTACGTTAGATATCATTTTTAGATAATAAATTACCCTTTGTCTCTTCATTATATAACGTCCTGCTTTCCTGAGAAATATTATTACTCAACATTAAACACACAAAAACACAATAAAGATCACTTGTTGGTAAAAGTGCCAAAAACATCACAACAATCTGGTTGCTTAAATTAAACTACTTCAACTCCTGCAGTAAGAAACATTTCTTGTCTTTCCTCATCCTCCCTGGGCTGATAAACTCTGCACTGTCTCACATGACTAATGTCCTCAGGTCAAGTCATTCAAAATGAGACAACACAGACATTTGAGTATGATTGTTGTATGACTGGCTTTTAAGAATTCTGAATAAAAACAAGTAAAAATCATGCTGCATGATATTTGATATATGATTTTATTTCTGACATAACCACACACATACTAAGGTAAAATATGTTGTTTATTACAGAAGAGTAACTTGTAAATGGATGAACTACAATAGTTTTCATCTTTGTTAAAGGATTTAGTTTTTTGCATTTTGTCTCGTTTCAGTTCCTGAGCAGCTGTTTTCCTCTAAAAGGCTCCAAGTTTCTCTGTATGTCTGTTTCTTTAAACATCTGCAAACACTGAAACCATTAAAAGTCTTTTATTAAAACCTTCAAAATATATTACTATTCACATGATTCTGGCTGCTGTCAATGTATTTAAGTTTGCACCAGATACAGTCAGTAAGCAAATATATGAAAAAAATAATGCAGGTAGCAGCTACTACACAGCTTGGATCAGACAGCATGCAGGGAAAGGACTGGAGTGATTGTACATGGTGGTGTTGCATCCACCAAACTACAAAGATTCACTGAAGAACAAGTTCAGTATTGAATTAAGACTCTCCCAGTGACTCATCAGTAGACCTGAACAAAAACCCCTCAGAGCCTGAACACTTGTAACATGAAGCCACCAGAGGAGGAGCCCTCAGACCACTAATGGTTTCAACACCAGCTCACTGTTACAGTAACAATCTAAAATGTGTTTGTCAGAGAACCAGTTTCCACAATTCCACCACTACTCCTAGTCTTGTCAAGAGAACCATCTGGAAGGGCTTTGAAACTGAACTTGCCATTCAAAACTCTTTTCTTTATCCATTTCTGCTCAAGGGTTGTTTTTGCTAGCCACCCACAACATTACTGTGCATCGCTTCCTGGTTTCCCAAAACTAAAGAGTGTCCCGAGGCCCAAATCACAAAACGCGCGTGCATTAATCCTACATCAACAACAACTAGTGGTGTTAAAAGCGTTTGTGTTAACTCTTTATTATGGAGTTAATTTTAACAGCCCTAGTTTAAATACTTGGAGGTTTCAATCACTTGATACATCATTGTCTGTACTCCCACAAGACAGACTGAATTACACTTTTAGAAATCGTTTAACATTAATTTACCTTATTTAAGTGATTATGTAGAAATGCAGCTGAATTTTCTTTAAAAGTTGAATTTTTTGCTCTGAATTTTACTAGTTTAAAAAATGATGTTTGGTCTAATAATATTGTATATAAGCTTTATTCACATGAAAAACAGCAATTTGATCAAAAATAACTTTAGGAGTTATGATATGTTGTTAACCTATCTCAAGCCGACAAGGTGATTTACCTACTACATAAACTGAAAGCAATGTTTTGAATGGAAATATTATTAATAACTTTTATTTATGAACAGTAACATTATTCCATTATTTCTACTTTGCATTGGACAAAAATGAGAGTAAATAAACACATTTAAATGTGAGAAAGTGACTTAAAGTAAAAATAAATAAAAAACAAAGGATTAGGTAACATCAGGTTAAAAATGTGAAACAAAGTCAAAATGGTAAGATATACGGTGAGATGATTTGTGAAAACACAAAATACAGTTAGGAGAAAGTCAAAAAAGGAGGAGTCAATGCAAAACTCAGATATCTTCCACCTCTACTTATCTGAGTGCAGAGAGGAGGACAGAGAACAGTGGACACACAGTTTAACATGATGGACTATAGGACAGGACTGCTGCTTTTAACTCTCTGCTGGGCAGGTGAAGATTTTCACTGATCTTAATTTGAAGTTGTCTTTAAAACATTACCAAAATAGAAAATCAACTGATTATTTTCTTTATTTGACAGGTGTCGATGGTCAGACTCTGAGAGAATCTGAACCAGCAATTAAAAGACCTGGAGAATCTCACAGATTGACCTGTACAACATCTGGATTGTCATTCAGTAGCTACTGGATGGCCTGGATCAGACAGGCTCCTGGAAAAGGACTGGAATTTGTAGCAACTATCGAACAAGATAGTGACAGAATCTACTACTCTCAGTCAGTCCAAGGCCGGTTTACCATCTCCAGAGACAACAGCAGAGAGCAGCTGTATCTGCAGATGAACAGTCTGAAGACTGAAGATTCTGCTGTTTATTATTGTGCCCGAGAGCCACAGTGACTGGAGTTGGTTGAGCAGCTGTACAAAATCCTACAGTACTCATTCTTTCAGGCTGGTAGTGCACAAGTTTGAAATATTTTTCATAAAATGTATATATTTAAACATTTTATATTACATTTTTGTTGTTTTCAGGTTAACTTGTTTTATATTCTGTAATTTTTCTTTCATATATGTTTTTATTATAAATTAATAATCCTCCCTGCATTATACACAAACTTGAAAACACATTAAAAACACAATAAAGATCACTCATTGATACAAGGTCCAAAGACAGCCCAACAATCTGGTTGCTGAAATTAAACTTCTACAAATACTTTACATTTCTAAACAATTATGTGTATAAATGATATGATGTGGAATCTATGAGAATGAAAAATAATGTTACTGTTTCTTTTATAAAATCACTAGAGGACAGTCAGTGTCTAGTTTCTCTCTCCTCTGTTACTAAAAGGAGAAACTCAGATCTGCTGTTCTCATTGATCTTATTCATTAAAATTCTTTCTAAGAGAAAAAAAGTTGAATGTGGAGATGAGTGATGACAGCATTTAACATTATTGTTTAGAGTGAATTTACTTGTATTGTGTATGGAGATAACTATTTTATATAAAAAAAGATTATTGTTTGAAGATAGAATATTAATATAGTCATTAAGGAAATGTTGTGTATTAACACAAAAGAAAATCTAGAAAATAAGTGGCAATATTGACAGTTTAATGCAATAAAGTTATCTGTACCTAGATATGAAGAAATAAAACAAGACACACATATTTTCACTCTGCAGATATAATAACACTGAACAAACTCTTCTATTGACTCCAGTTAGACCAACATTGATGCTTAATATGTTTGATTTTATGCAAACTCAGTGACCTTCCTTGTTTCTCAGCTATAAAAACATCACATCAGGCTGTCAGTGGAGTTCACAGCACGTCAGTTTCAACATAAACCATGTTCTCTGTAGCTCTGCTGCTGCTGTTGGCAGCTGGATGTGAGTCTCTCTGGATTTGTTAAAGTCAACAGTTCTTCTTATGCATTATAACTTGATCATTTGTTACAAAACATTTTCTTTTTTTAACAGGTGTGAAGTTTGAACAGTTGACCCAGCCAGCCTCTGTGACTGTGCAGCCAGGTCAACGTCTGACCATCACCTGTCAGGTCTCTTATTCTCTTAGTGGTTACAACACAGCTTGGATCAGACAGCCTGCAGGGAAAGGACTGGAGTGGATTGGAATGAAACATACTGGAGCTTCATACTACAAAGATTCACTAAAGAACAAGTTCAGTATCGACTTAGAGACTTCCAGCAACACAGTGACTCTAAATGGACAGAATGTGCAGCCTGAAGACACTGCTGTGTATTACTGTGCCAGATACACACACTGGTTAAAGTTACTAGGGAAGCTATACAAAAACCTTAAAGAATGTATTTTTACAAAGACCAACAGGAGGCAGTAGGAGACCTAAAATATGATGTAAGATTATTTAAAAAAATAGGCACGCAATAACAGCAGCAGATGATTTTGTGGTTTTAGACTTTCTGTTTTGTTTTTTACTGACCAGTGTTATGAACAACTGACTGATTCTCGGTTATATAGAGAATGTTGAAGGTGTCTAAATGTGTTTTCCTCTGTGTTATAAGGTTTGTCGACAATGAAAACATTTATTTTAAGATATTGTATGAAATAATAATCACATACTGTAATGCAGACTGTAAAACTGGGTAGCACTTTTCGTCATTCAGTAATTACACATTTGAGTGATAAAAATGACACAAAGTTTCCTAAGTATCCTTTCTTGGGTCTCACATGCTCACACTACTCAGATTCTGTAAAGCAACAGATTATCTTAACATATCATATGTGGACTCACATTTTTACATAACCATTAATTACTGCATTGAAGAAATCAATTATTTTATAAGAAACACCTACATTAAGACAATCACAAAATCAGCCAGCTATCACGTTAACAGAATAGTTAATAGAAATGTTGTGATTGCATGAGAGTCAGATGGGAAGATCAATGTAATTCTAATATGTGTCTGTAATACATTTCCTTTCCTGTAATAAATTAAATCTTTACAATAGTCTTGAGTACGTGTTACAGGATAGAAACAGTCTCAATAAAACTGTTTCATTCAGACAGGTTTTATTGCAGCTCCCCCAGATGTAGTTGAAGCAGACATTAAATATTCGGTTGATCTGAGTGTAAATGTAAATCTGTTTGTTTTACATGTCTGACTTGTATTAGAAGTTTTGTGAAGAATTAATAAAAAATAAATTTCAATTTGTGTTAACTTTGCCGTGATAATAATTACATTTTCTTTCAGAATCAGAATCAGAATCAGAATACTTTATTGATCCACTCAGGGAAATTATTTAGTTGCAGTGTCAAAATACATGTTCATAACACAATTCCAAGCATTGACAACTTTTGACAGGACAGTCCATCCTTCTTTTATAGCCTGTCAGTGTCCTTCTCTATGCAAAGTGAACTTCCTCACAGTCTGCTATAAAGACTTGATATCATGCTGTCAGTTGCAGCAGAAGAAGAGAAGCTCCCATCAGATCACCTTCAATAGCAACCATGTTCTCTGTAGCTCTGCTGCTGCTGCTGGCTGCTGGATCCTGTGAGTCTCACTGAGGCAGAGACACTGACAGTATGATCACAGCACACTGTTCACTGTTATTACACTGATTCAATACTCAACATGTTTTCCTCCACAGGTGTGAAGTGTGAACAGTTGACCCAGCCAGCCTCTGTGACTGTGCAGCCAGGTCAACGTCTGACCATCACCTGTCAGGTCTCTTATTCTCTTGGTAGCTACTACACAGCTTGGATCAGACAGCCTGCAGGGAAAGGACTGGAGTGGATTGGAATGAAACATACTTCAGCTTCATACTACAAAGATTCACTGAAGAACAAGTTCAGTATCGACTTAGAGACTTCCAGCAAGACAGTGACTCTAAATGGACAGAATGTGCAGCCTGAAGACACTGCTGTGTATTACTGTGCCAGAGAGCCACAGTAACACAAACCATCAGTAGACCTGAACAAAAACCCCTCAGAGCCTGAACATTTGTAACATGAAGCCACCAGAGGAGGAGCCCTCAGACCACTAATGGTTTCAACACCAGCTCACTGTTACAGTAAGGAGAGAAACAGACATATTTAGCAATAAAAAAGTTAAGGAGATACAACAAAGTGTATTGTAATATACACACATTAGAATTTTACATGTACAGCGAAGATATTTTCCAAAAAGTGTCTTCTCTGTCTGACTCACAATATGTGAATTCATCTTGTGAATTATTTCACCTCACAAGTGTATTTAAAAACAAATTTCATCTCACAAGAAATGAAACATAAGTAATGGGATTATTGAATTCCATTGTTGAATTGAATGAAAAACATGTATATTCATAGCATCTTTGTACTGAGGGGTTAAACTTTTTTTTTTTTTTTTTTTTTTTTTTACAAAAACAAGACTTTTAAACACTGTGAGAAAATCAACAGTATGCAACTGTAATCAATATTGGTTAAGGTGTTATTTGGTGTTGTTTTAATTAAAATGTAATTAAAAATACTCTCTTCATGTTGTATAACTGAATAAACTGCACAAGATCAACGGACCACATCACAGGCTCTGTCCCATGTCTTTGGAACTCTCTTCCACCTCACATCCATCAACTGGACTCTCTTTAACTGAAATCACTGTTCTTTTATTTATTTTATTATTAATGTTTTGTAAGGTGTACTTGGGTGTCTTAAAAGGCACCAACGAATAAAATGTATTATTATTATTAAACTATTGCCAAAATCTTCACATTATGCATACTATGCTTGATAATGAAGTATAACCTACTTCAATAATGTGTCTGTCAGCCTATTGCACACATACTGAAACATGGAAGAGGGACTCTGAGAAAGGACTCATGCACAGTAAACATTTGTTCTCCAGTTTCACAAAGTTAATCACTTCAGGGGTAGTGTAAAAGTGTCAAAGTCTTCACGTGATGCAGACTGTGCTCAATAAGTGTATAATGTGTTTGTCAGCCTATTGCACAAAGTATACTGAAGGAATGTCTCACGTACAGTAAACATTCATTTTCCAGTTTCACCAAAAAGTAACTGAGATCAAAGTCTCCTGGGAAAAGGACTGGAGTGGATTGCTCTCGTACACACATCTAGTTCTCCTATCTCTTACTCCCAGTCAGTCCAGGGGAGATTCACCATCTCCAGAGATGACTCCAGCAGTAAAGTCTATCGGCAGATGAACAGTCTGAAGACAGAGGACACAGCAGTGTATTACTGTGCCAGAAGAGACACAGTGAGAGACGATAATAGGAGAGTTATACAAAAACTACTTCCTCTATTTTCCATCACCACTGATGACATTAAATGAAGTAGTATTTATTTTTATTTTATTTTTACATGTAATGCATTAGGCTACTGATCTTTGATAATGTGTTTTCATTAACCATGATCAAAACTTCTACTAATATAATACACATTTTAAGGACATTAATAGAAATCTTAATTATTCACTAGCACCCCTCACATTATTTTTTTTTTATTTCAATATAAAATGAAAATGAAATATAAATTTAAAAAAATAAAACAATTCGATATAAATGAAACTTCGATATACATAAATGTCGATATAAATAAAACAATTCATAGAAAAAAAGAAATGCATTATTTAAACTGGTGGAAATGTTTATATTAATCCCAGGACTTTGAGTAAGTTATGACATTACCATCCTTAATAAACTATATATAAACAGGTATGTTTTGTTTTGTAATGCATATTCATTTGTAATCAAGGCCTTGACAATTGGTGTAACAAAAATTAAAAAGGACATTGAAAAAAAGAATCAGCTCCAGATATTACTTAAATTCTTTAAGAAAAAAGAGCAGCAGAGTTTGCCAAACAAACCATCATAAGTTTATTCCAGACTCCAAGCTGAACCACAGCAGCTTATCTTAAGACACTGAGGTGTTTTTATTTGGTAAATAATAATAATCATAATAAAACTATTCATAATACTCATAATAATTGTAATAATAATAACACTAATTAAAGCTGCAAGCAGTGGAAGGGCCCTTTTTCTTTTTAGCTCCAGACCAACCCACAATCACATGCCATATGTTTGAATCTATGCAAACTCAGAAATCTTCCTGGTGACCCAGTTATAAAGACTTCACATGAGACTGTCAGAGGAGGTTAAAGAGGATCAGAAGATCACATCTCGTCAGTTAGTTGCTTTGTAATAAAAATCAATAGGTAAATAAGAATATGTCACTCTTTCCATCACATACTGTAGTTTCATTAAAATAATTTCTATGAAAAACAGCTGAAAGTGGAGATGAGTGATGACGGCATTTAACGTTATTGTTTACATACAAAGTGAATTTACTACTATCATGTATGGAGATAACTATTTTATATTAAACGATTTTTTATGTTTGAAGAAAATCTTCATTTTGCTTTACGCGCAGTGCTCGTATAAAACTTGCCTCTCAACTTATACTTCCAATTATTGACTATTGTGATGTTGTATATCAAAATGCATTTAACTCAGACCTTTTTCCACTTAACACAGTATATAATAGACTGCAGATTTGCTTTATCTCACTCATTACTGTATAGTGTATAATGTACTTAATTGGCCATTTCTAAGCAGTAGAAGACACACTCACTGGCTTCAACTTATATTTAAATGTATTTATTTAAATTATCCTTCTTATTTAAAACAGTATCTTGTATCTTATACATCAAACTATGAAGTTTGGCACTCTACTCAACTCTACTTCTCTGTCCGCGAGTTAAAAAAACAATTGGCAAAATAGCTTGTAAGTTTAAGGCTCCAGCAGTTTGGAATAATCTATCTGTGGAAATAAGATCAATTTCTTTACATGGTTGGTGTAAACATGCCTTGTCTGCTCACTTTAAGATAAACTGCCTCTGTCATTAAAGATGCATGCAATCCTTATATCTACTGTCCATACCTAATGTTTATATTTGACTGTAGTTAGAAATTCACTCATACTCTACTTTTTACTTATTTACTTATTATTGGCCATCTTGGCCTTTTGCTGGTTGTCTGATGAATGATGGAGATAATGTTGATTTGTTTTTCCACAGGTGTGAACAGTATTGATCTCATCCAGACAGACTCAATGGTTGTGCAGCCTGGACAGTCTCTGACCATCAGCTGTCAGGTCTCTGGTTATTCATTGACTGATGACAGCTATGCAACAGGTTGGATCAGACAGAGTGAAGGAAAACCAATGGACTGGATTTCCCATCAGTGGGGAACAAGTGGCCTTTACCAAAATGATGCTCTGAAGAACAAGTTCAGCTACAGCAGAGACACTTCTGCTCTAACAGTGACTCTAAAAGGACAGAATGTGCAGCCTGAGGACACAGCTGTGTATTACTGTGTACGTTACCCCACAGTGATACAAACCACCAACTGACCTGCACAAATACCCAGCAACCAGCAAGACTCAACCACACACACATGTTCTAAATGTGAACATTAATAAAGACAGCACTCTCTAATGAGTTAATAAAATGAATGTTTATGGAATTCAATGAATGGTATTAATCTTGCTTTAAAGCATGTAAAAGATGAGAAACACAGTTTTCCTGTTTTCATGTAACATCTGATAACTATATACATTTAAACATTAATACACAAAGTCATATTCATAAGTACAAACCATGCATGTTAAAATGACATGGTGAGATGATAATAAATCAATTTTGTTTGTATATGTTGTTGATCAGACTAAAACTGCAGTTTATTTATATTATTGTGAATGATCTAATGTGCTGCCCATTACGCTCAAAGTGACTAATGAGAAACAGAGCCTTAATACCAAGATTAATCATAATTTGAAAAAATGTGAATAAACTTTGTATGTTAATGTGTCATGATATTTGTGTATTATTAGAATAAATATGGTTGTGGTGTTAATATTGATACACATTTTACACAAATTAAAACATGTCAAACAAACATTAAAACAGCTGATTTGGAGGGTTGACTCTTGCATATTCATTTCCTAGTTTCATTCAATATCTCCAGTCCAGATGTTTCCTCCCTGTGAGGAGGAGTCGATGCAAAACTCAGATATCTTCCACCTCTACTTATCTGAGTGCAGAGAGGAGGACAGAGAACAGTGGACACACAGTTTAACATGATGGACTATAGGACAGGACTGCTGCTTTTAACTATCTGCTGGGCAGGTGAAGATTTTCACTGATCTTAATTTAACATAGCTTTTATTTGGTGTCATCAGCTTGATATTTTTTATCCTCTTGACAGGTGTTGATGGTCAGACTCTGACAGAATCTGAGCCAGCGATTAAAAGACCTGGAGAATCCCACAGATTGACCTGTACAACATCTGGATTCACACTCAGCAGCTACTATATGGCCTGGGTCAGACAGGCTCCTGGAAAAGGACTGGAATGGATCGCTTTTGCATACACAGGCAGTTCTTATCTCTATTACTCCCAGTCAGTCCAGGGGAGATTCACCATCTCCAGAGATGACTCCAGCAGTAAAGTCTATCTGCAGATGAACAGTCTGAAGACCGAGGACACAGCAGTGTATTACTGTGCACGAGAGACACAGTGAGAGACGATAATAGGAGAGTAATACAAAAACTACTTCCTCTTTTTTTTCACCACCACTGACATTAAGCTGTCTCAGTATCACTTTTTTGCCATACTGCTGATAAGTTCTCTGTATTAGTGTGGTGAAACTGTGTCCATGTGTATTAACAAGTACCTGCATGAAGATCATACGAAAATCAACATTTTGGTAACATTTAAAAATAAAAAGCTTCCACATTATGTTGAGAATGTACACACATTTGTTTTTTTTACATTTTGTTTTAAAATGATTTTCCTATACAGAACCAAATCCACACAAAATCCTGAAATTAACAAATTGTACAGCCATAAAAAGGAAGTGAAGATATTTAACAAATCAAAACATTGTTGCCACTTTTGCAGGTCCTACAACATCAGCTTTAGGACCAGCAGGATGATTAACAGCTTCTTCCCACAAGCAGTACAAATAATCAATGGACTGTTCAGAGACTCTAGTCACTCTCATCCCGCTCCTTGTTTCTGGGTTAGCACTCTATGAATCAGATTGGTCATTTGAGTCCGACTGCCGGCAGTCCCCGCCTTCCGATTCAACATGTCAAATCGGCCAAAATGAAGGCAGACGGCCCCTCGGATGGACGACGGCACGGAACACACCGAACAGACTCGAGTCACTGACCTCGCCAGACTGTCAGACGGCCAATTATCGGCTTGGTGTGTCTCGGGCTTTATGGACTGATTGTTCTGTCTAAATGTTGGATTTTAGCTCTATTTTAGATATGACTGTTTTTTTACTCGTAAGTATTTATTCTTGATTTTATTTATTGCACTGTGACTGATAAGAAACAACTTTTTGTTTCTTCTGTGAATGCAAGTAGGCCTACTCAGTGAAATAACAGATACAGTGATACTTGATACTTTTTCTTTGTCTGTTTTAAATATCTTCTGACTTGATAGATTGTTTAAATTTGTCTGTTCATAGATCTGAGCAACAACTCTTCCCATTATGAAAAAAGCTGTATCTGCAGATGAACAGTCTGAAGACTGAAGATTCTGCTGTTTATTATTGTTCTCGATGGCCACAGTGACACAAGAAGGAGGAACGCTGTACAAAAACTCAACAAGCCAAAAGTTTGCTTTCTGCTTTTTCACATTCACAACAACTGACAGTTAAATAACAGTTCAAAATCATGAACACATTCAGAGAAACAAAGTCTCAATAAAACTGCTTCATTCAGACAAGTGTTCTCTCATATTCAGTTGAGCCTGGGAACATTAACTATTCTGTTAATCTTAATGCAAATGTAAATGTTTTCATCTAACTCTTATGACTTGTGTTTGAAGTTTTGTAAAAAATATAATAAATTGACCTTTAAGTTATTGTAAGTCCAAACACAATTTAAAGCTTTTCTTGTGACAGGACAGTCCATCCTTCTTTTATAACCTGTCAGTGTCCTTCTCTATGCAAAGTGAACTTCCTCACAGTCTGCTATAAAGACTTGATATCATGCTGTCAGTTGCAGCAGAAGAAGAGAAGCTCCCATCAGATCACCTTCAATAACAACCATGTTCTCTGTAGCTCTGCTGCTGCTGCTGGCTGCTGGATCCTGTGAGTCTCACTGAGGCAGAGACACTGACAGTATGATCACAGCACACTGTTCACTGTTATTACACTGATTCAATACTCAACATGTTTTCCTCCACAGGTGTGAAGTGTGCACAAAACCCCCCACAGACAACAAACAGCAATGTGATCTTAATTACATCTGAGCCCCCCCCCCCCCACCCCTTACAAAGCACTTTGATATATCTACATTATATTTCTATATATTTTACTTTATATTCATGAGTAAATATGTATTCTCTTCATGATGTGACATCACTTAGAGTATTAGACAGAGTTTCTTCAATTGTCAAAGCATTATCTACTGTAATACTAAGTTGCCAAAGTCAAGTACAAACCATAATGTTATAATAGTATACAATGGTGAAATGACAATAACATCATTGTCAAAAATGATAGTAGATGTTATGAAATTGTACATGAATGTAAATACTCCATGTGCTGCCTATTGTTCTCAAAATGACTAATGAGAAACAGAGAACTTGATAACAAGATTAATTATAAATTAACACATTTGAAAAACTCTTGTATCTTAATGTGTCAGATGTCATTTGTATATTATTAGAATAAATTGGCTTATGGTTTTTATACTGAAACATTTTACACAAATTAAAACATGTCAGACAAAGGTCAAAACAGCTGACTTAGAGGGTTGACTCTGACTCAGTTTCATTAAATATCTCCAGTCCAGATGTTTCCTCCCTGTGAGGAGGAGTCGATGCAAAACTCAGATATCTTCCACCTCTACTTATCTGAGTGCAGAGAGGAGGACAGAGAACAGTGGACACACAGTTTAACATGATGGACTATAGGACAGGACTGCTGCTTTGAACTATCTGCTGGACAGGTGAAGATTTTTTACTGATATTAATTTAACATAGCTTTCATTTGTGTCATCATCTTATTTCACTTGATGTTTTTTACCCTCTTGACAGGTGTTGATGGTCAGACTCTGACAGAATCTGAACCAGCGATTAAAAGACCTGGAGAATCTCACAGATTGACCTGTACCACATCTGGATTCACACTCAGCAGCTACGCTATGAGCTGGGTCAGACAGGCTCCTGGAAAACGACTGGAATGGATCGCATATATAGGCACATCTAGTACTCCTATCTATTACTCCCAGTCAGTCCAGGGGAGATTCACCATCTCCAGAGATGACTCCAGCAGTAAAGTCTATCTGCAGATGAACAGTCTGAAGACCGAGGACACAGCAGTGTATTACTGTGCCAGAAGAGACACAGTGAGAGACGATAATATGAGAGTCATACAAAAACTACTTCCTCTATTCACAATCACAATGGGAACATTCAGTTGACTCCTTATCACTGTTTTTTGCCATACTGTCGACACGTTACATGTATTAGTGCGGTGAAACTGTGTCCACTTCATAAGTACATTTTTGAAGATCATGCAAAAATCAACATTTTGGTAACATTTAAAATTAAAAAGCTTCCACATTATTTCAGATTGTACACAAGTTTTTTATGAAATGATTTTGACCTTTTGATGGTTCAGAATTCATTCCTTCATAAGATGCAAAATCATGAAAATAAGTTAGAAACAAATGATGGGTGGAATGATTTTTGTCGAAAACTGATATAAATGGAAATACATAAGGATAAAATGCCATTTGTTTTGTTTTCAAATATTTAAAGGTAAAAAAAACAAACATTCTGAGCTGTAATGACGAAATATTAAGTATTTTTAGTAATTCTAGTCCTCTAAACATCAGTTACAATAATGCACCGTCTGCTTTTCATTCACTGTCATGTTGGTGCTTGAGAGTATCCCAGCATGCATTGGATGGAAGGAAGGTAAGCAGGGAACAAGTACAGAGCTTCAATAACAAACGTTTTTTTGGGTGTCACAAGTGAGTAATCGTTCTCTAATGTTTAAAAGTAGCTACCATTCCTGTTTTAAAACTCTAGAGGGCAGACAAGGACTGGCTTTAACCCTACCAGCCCTAAGGGCCTTTTTACATCTCATTGTCCGTCTGGTTTTAGTTTCTAAAAAAGCTTGTAAAACATCAACCCTGTTGTCTACAGTCAATTTATGAACATCATTTTTTTCAGGAAAAACTGGGCTATTAGAATATTTGTGCTGCAATGAGGTCACTTGAATGTTAAAAAAAGGTTGTATGACCTTAACAGTTATCCCAGTGACGTCCATATACAGGAACAAAAGACAGGGAACTAAAGCAGATTGTTTTTATTTAATTGTTTTCAAGCCTAATGCTCCAGAGATTGATGTTCTCCTCAGAATGATCATCTGTTACAAACTCTTCTGCCATGAAATGACCATAAACCTTCAAAATGCCACATCCATGTGTGCTGGGCACCACTGCTTCAATCAATCAGATGACATAAATTATGCTTAAATTATTGTTGTGGTAAAGTTGATAGCCTAGTTACTCATTTTAAAATAGCATTAAAGTTAATTTAATTTAATTCAATAAAAATATATTCTAGTTTCATCAAAGAAGATTTTAGATTCAAGTCCAGATGTTTTCCTCCCTGTGAGGAGGAGTCAATGCAAAACTCAGATATCTTCCACCTCTACTTATCTGAGTGCAGAGAGGAGGACAGAGAACAGTGGACACACAGTTTAACATGATGGACTATAGGACAGGACTGCTGCTTTTAACTCTCTGCTGATCTTGATTTGACATTCCCATTTGTATTACTAACATATTTCACATAAAGATTTTCTCTGATCTTTGTACCAAGGTAATGCATGACATGCTTATCATATTTGGTTGACCTGTACAACATCTGGATTGTCATTCAGTAGTAACTGGATGGCCTGGATCAGACAGGCTCCTGGAAAAGGACTGGAGTGGGTTGCTACTGCTGATACTGGTGGTAGTAAATACTACTCTCAGTCAGTCCAAGGCCGGTTTATCATCTCCAGAGACAACAGCAGAGAGCAGCTGTATCTGCAGATGAACAGTCTGAAGACTGAAGATTCTGCTGTTTATTATTGTGCTCGAGACCCACAGTAACTGGAGTTGGTTGAGCAGCTGTACAAAATCCTACAGTACTCATTCTTACTGGCTGGTAGTGCACACGTTTGAAATATCTTTCATAAAATGTATATATTTAAACATTCTATATTACATTTTTGTTGTTTTCAGGTTGTTAAGTTGTTTTATATTCTGTGATTTTATTTTCATATGTGTTTTTATTAAAAATGTATAATCCTCCCTGCATTATACACAAACTTGAAAACACAAAATACAATAAAGATCACTCATTGATACAAGGTCCAAAGACAGCCCAACAATCTGGTTGCTGAAATTAAACTTCTACAAATACTTTACATTTCTACAAAGTAAGAAACAATACGGTCTGTAAATGATATGATGTGGAATCTATGAGACTGAAAAATAATGTTTCTGTTTCTTTTATAAAATCACTAGAGGACAGTCAGTGTCTAGTTTCTCTCTCCTCTGTTACTAAAAGGAGAAACTCAGATCTGCTGTTCTCATTGATCTTAACTGACTGATACTCAAACTCTGAAATTATTCATATTGCTCTGTAATAAAATCAATAGGTAAATAAGAATATGTCACTCTTTTCATCACATACTGTAATTTCATTAAAATTATTTCTAAGAGAAAACAGCTGAAAGTGGAGATGAGTGATGACAGCATTTAACATTATTGTTTAGATTGAATTTACTGGTATCGTGTATGGAATTAACTATTTTATATAAAAGAGATTTTTAATGTTTGAAGACAGAATAATAACATAGTCATTAAGGAATTATTGTTGTGTATTAACACAAATGTAAGTCGAGAAAGTAAGTGGAGACAATACTGACAGTTTAATGCAATACAGTTATCTGTACCTAGATATGAAGAAATCAAAAAATCCAGGCATATTTTCACTCTGCAGATATAATAACACTGAACAAACTCTTCTATTGACTCCAGTTAGACCAACATTGATGCTTCATATGTTTGATTTTATGCAAACTCAGTGACCTTCCTTGTTTCTCAGCTATAAAAACATCACATCAGGCTGTCAGTGGAGTTCACAGCACGTCAGTTTCAACATAAACCATGTTCTCTGTAGCTCTGCTGCTGCTGTTGGCAGATGGATGTGAGTCTCTCTGGATTTGTTAAAGTCAACAGTTCATCTGTTGCAGTATAACTTGATAATTTGCTACAAAACATTTTCTTTTTTAACAGGTATGAAGTGTGAACAGTTGACCCAGCCAGCCTCTGTGACTGTGCAGCCAGGTCAACGTCTGACCATCACCTGTCAGGTCTCTTATTCTCTTGGCTACCTCACAGCTTGGATCAGACAGCCTGCAGGGAAAGGACTGGAGTGGATTGGAATGAAAAATACTGGAGATTCATACTACAAAGATTCACTAAAGAACAACTTCAGTATCAGCTTTGACTCTTCCAGCAAGACAGTGACTCTAAATGGACAGCATGTGCAGCCTGAAGACACTGCTGTGTATTACTGTGCCAGAGAGCCACAGTAACACAAACCATCAGTAGACCTGAACAAAAACCCCTCAGAGCCTGAACACTTGTAACATGAAGCCACCAGAGGAGGAGTCCTCAGACCACTAATGGTTTCAACACCAGCTCACTGTTACAGTAAAGAGAGAAACAGACACAAATGGTTCTTAATTCAATTTAACAGCCACAGTTTTCATCAATTTAAATACTTTAAAATTACAATAAATGATACATCATAATATGTATATACTGTATAATCTTCAAGTGATGGAATAAATTCAGCTCACAACTTCATTTTAAAAGAATGTAATCTAACAGTAGAAATGAATCCTCAAAGTCAGTGTCTCTTCCATAATATTATTAATAATTATGTAAATCATAACTGCATCAGTAACGGAATAGTGTTAAGGAAACATCATTGTGATGTTAACGGAACACGCCGACTTATTGGGACTTTAGTTTATTCACCGTAACCCCCAGAGTAAGACACATAGTAAGTCGATACATACCCTTCTCATCTCCGTGCGTGTTGTAACTTTGTCTGACGGTTCCACCGGTAGCTTAGCCTAGCACAGAACCTGCAGGTAACTGGTTGCAACTAGCCTACTGCTCCGAATAAGTGACAAAATAACGCCAACATGTTCCTGTTTACATGTCGTGATTTGTAGAGTCACAGCGTGTACAAAAAACAACGTGACATGAGACACAGCCATCTTCTAACCGTAAACAAACTGGGAACTATATTCACAGAAAGCCTTGCTGCAAAGCAAATCACTCCGCCCAAGTAGCAGAAGTAGCAGAGCTTAGCATTTCTGAGAATATAGTTCCCAGTTTGTTTACGGTTAGAAGATGGCTGTGTCTCATGTCACGTTGTTTTTTGTACACGCTGTGACTATACAAATCACAACATGTAAATAGGAACATGTTGGCGTTATTTTGTCACTTATTCGGAGCAGTAGGCTAGTTGGAACCAGTTACCTGCAGGTTCTGTGCTAGGCTAAGCTACTGGGGTAACCGTCAGACAGCATTACAACCATGGTTACAACACGCACGGACATGAGAAGGGTATATATGGACTTATCTAACTCTGGGGGTTACGGTGAATAAGTGTCCCAATAAAGTCCCAATAAGTCGGCGTGTTCCTTTAATTAGTCAAACTACAAAAAAAACGTATTTTCATTAACTAACGTACTTGTCAGAGATTAAAGTTCCACCTTTTCTTAGTGAGAGATGACGACCTGAACATTTCATCTTCATTTTGAATTATTCAAATATACTTTAGTCAGCTGATTTACTGTCATCAGTATGTAAATCAGCCTCCTTGTGTGTGGCCTCATAAAGAACTGAATTGTGTGTGTGTCAGTGAGAGACAGAAGAGCTCACATCAGTTCAGCTTCAACATCAACATGTTCTCTGTAGCTCTGATACTGCTGCTGGCTGCTGGATCCTGTGAGGAGCTTTCAGTGGATTCACTCTAATACACACATTAGAAACACTGAATAGTCAGATGAATGATGGAGATAATGTTGATTTGTGTTTCCACAGGTGTGAACAGTATTGATCTCATCCAGACAGACTCAATGGTTGTTCAGCCTGGACAGTCTCTGACCATCAGCTGTCAGGTCTCTGGTTATTCTTTGACTGATAACAGCTATGCAACAGGTTGGATCAGACAGAGTGAAGGAAAACCAATGGACTGGATTTCCCATCAGTGGGGTGGAGGAAACTTTTACCAAAATAATCCTCTGAAGAACAAGTTCAGCTACAGCAGAGACACTTCTGCTCTAACAGTGACTCTAAAAGGACAGAATGTGCAGCCTGAGGACACAGCTGTGTATTACTGTGTACGTTACCCCACAGTGATACAAACCACCAACAGACTGCACAAATACCCAGCAACCAGCAAAACTCAACCACACACACATGTTCTAAATGTGAACATTAATAAAGACAGCACTCTCTAATGAGTTAATACAATTAATGTTTATGGAATTCAAACTAACTATATGTAAACAATATTACACAAAATCATATTCATAAGTACAAACCATGCATGTTATAATGACAAAGCGAGATGATAATAGAGCAATTTTCAGAAATGCTTTTAATGTTAGTGATCAGACTAAAACTGTAGTTTATTTATGTTATTGTGAATGCTCTCATTTGCTTCCTATTATGTTCAAAGTGACTAATGAGAAACAAAACCTTGATAACAAGATAATTCATAATTGAATACATGTAATTAAACTTTGTATGTTAATGTGTCAGATGTCATTTGTGTGTATTAGAATACATATACGGTTGTGGTGTTAATATTGATAAACATTTTACACAAATTAAAACATGTCAAACAAACATTAAAACAGCTGACTTGGTGGGTTGACTCTGACTCAGTTTCATTAAATATCTCCAGTCCAGATGTTTCCTCCCTGTGAGGAGGAGTCAATGCAAAACTCAGATATCTTCCAGCTCTACTTATCTGAGTGCAGAGAGGAGGACAGAGAACAGTGGACACACAGTTTAACATGATGGACTATAGGACAGGACTGCTGCTTTTAACTCTCTGCTGGGCAGGTGAAGATTTTCACTGATCTTAATTTGACATAGCTTTTATTTGGTGTCATCAGCTTATTTCACTCAATGTTTTTTATCCACTTGACAGGTGTTGATGGTCAGACTCTGACAGAATCTGAACCAGCGATTAAAAGACCTGGAGAATCCCACAGATTGACCTGTACAACATCTGGATTCACACTCAGCAGCTACTATATGGCCTGGGTCAGACAGGCTCCTGGAAAAGGACTGGAGTGGGTTGCGAGTATCTACAGTAGTAGCTACTACTCTCAGTCAGTTCAGGGCCGGTTTACCATCTCCAGAGACGACAGCAGAGAGCAGCTGTATCTGCAGATGAACAGTCTGAAGACTGAAGATTCTGCTGTTTATTATTGTGCTCGAGAGCCACAGTGACTGGAGTTGGTTGAGCAGCTGTACAAAATCCTACAGTATTCTTACTGGGCTGATGAAGCCAAATAATGAAGATGATATATGTATGTAATATTTATACCATATATTTTTACATTATATTTTTAATATTACTATTTTTTTCTATGTTTTTTCCCCTAAGGTTTACATTAAATATCATTTTTAGATAATAAATTACCCTTCGTCTCTTCACCTTCATTATATAACGTCCTGCTTTCCTGAGAAATATTATTACTCAATATTAAACACACAAAAACACAATAAAGACCACTTGTTGGTAAAAGTGCCAAAAACATCACAACGATCTGGTTGCTTAAATTAAACTACTTCAACTCCTGCAGTAAGAAACATTTCTTGTCTTTCCTCATCCTCCCTGGGCTGATAAACTCTGCACTGTCTCACATGACTAATGTCCTCAGGTCAAGTCATTCAAAATGAGACAACACAGACATTTGAGTATGATTGTTGTATGACTGGCTTTTACGAATTCTGAAAAAAAACTAGTAAAAATCATGCTGCATGATATTTGATATATGATTTTATTTCTGACATAACCACACACATATGAAGGTAAAACCCAACTTTTTTATTCATGAAAAGAGCAAAATTTCAAAGTGGCTTGTTTGGTGCATATTTATCCATGTAGCTCTCAGTCTCGGCCCCCTAGCAGATGGGTCTGACCGCATACGCGGAGTTTGCTGGGGGGGGCAGGAGGAGCGCTTCCCCCTGGTGGCTCAAACAGGTAATTGCATTGTTTAAAAAATTAGTGGAATAATTACATCTGGCATGACCAGATATTTTATAAATATCTTAAATAACACAAAACAACTAAATGGTGATAGGTAATACATCAGATTTCATATACTGCTTTAGTAAAAAAATATATTACCTGGCTGACGATGGGAGCAGCAGGACGCAAAAAACGAAAGTTACTGTTACACTATCTGGACATCTTGCCATGCCAACCTTGCAATAAAGGTTTCCTAAATGCCATGTATATAAATGTGATGTCAGCTTACTAATTGATTGCGGGTTTTGTGTAGATTTAGACTTTTATACGTTTAATTCCACTTTGTTTAAACGGCGAAGTGGAGAGGCCTCGTTCACCTGTTTTGAGCTGGCTGGTGAATGTGACGCTCATATCGTCCTTGCTGGATACACCGTGACTCTGTTTGTGGATCTACTGATCGCTGTGGATTACTTTTTTTCCGTGTCATTGGATTACGGCAAAATAAATACATTTTCTCAACGTGTTTTAACGTTTTATGGTGAGTTTGGAGAGGCATCTCAACAGGCTGTAGGTCGAACACTGATTGTTCACTGTTACATTTTAGTTGAATTTAAGCGTCTGTTTATTGTGTTCCAAAACAGCCGTGCCGCGATTGGATTTCATAAGGGCGAATTGATAAATTGTTACAATGTAACTTAAAATCTGCTTTAAAAATAAACATATGTGTTTTGGAAAATAACGTTCAGCTTCGGCAGCTTTACCTATGTGCTAAAATATACAATGACGAAGCCTAGTGACAAGTCCATAGCAACCAGTGTTTAATTGGTTATATCCCAGCGTCCTTTGCTGAATGGTCTCAATGTTTTATTGTTTTATTTCATGTGAATACTAGTTTACTAGAGGAGTAACTTAGTATTTGAAGTAATGCAGTAATGCATGAAGTGTGCATTTAGTTTCCAGTGCTTATTGTGTTTCCACAACAATGTTAGTGAGTAAATCTACTGAAATGGCCACTACACCATAACAGAGGAGTAGGATGTGTAAGATGAGAATGCAGAGGTTAACTCCTGTACATCATGGCTGTAAAAATCAAATGGTGTCTGTATTTCTTTGCTAAGTGCAAACTTGCATGCAAGGGGAGGATAATGGCTCTTTTTTTAAATAATTTTGCAGGGTAATAGGAGAATTATTAATGACGAGGAGAGGGTCAAGTCTTTTTAGGTTAGAGGCCACAAAACTCCTCTGGTGGCCCCTTAATTAAATAATGAACAGTCCCTAACTACTCCTTTCATTGGCACTTCCCATTGAACAACCCCGTCGGTCGTATTCTCCGCAATAAGTGTGGCACAGTGCTTGCACAGTACGATTTTTCACAGCAAACGGTATTGCCCATCCCTAAACATATTGCTCAAATTACACAATGTACTGACATATTGCACAACCCCAATAGCCTACGTATCGCACAAATTACATAATGCACTGACAATGCACAACCTCAATAGACTACGCATTGGACAACTAACATATTGCACAACCCCAATAGCCTATGCATTGCACAAATGACATAAATGACACCCTAATAGCCTACATATTGCACAAATGACACATTTCCACATAGCCCATGCAGTACGCTACTTATCGCCCGACAAAATAGGACACAACCCAGCCAGCCTACATGGTGGTGTTGAGAAGCTTAATGGACATAGGCACAAATGAGTGTTTATGTCGGTTTAGCCTGCATCTAGGAACCCTGAATCTTCTACCAGAGGGTAAAAGCTGAAATTCTGGGTGAAGTATGTGAGTCGGATCGGAAACTATTTTTTGTGCCTGTCTGATAACCAACTGCTCATAAATTGTCTGGGGGGACAGATGTTTTTGACCCCCATAATCTTCATAGCTGTCTGTACTTGATGGGCAATCTGTGATTTGGACTGTACTGTTAGGTTACCATACCATGTTGTGATGCCATATCTTAGAATACTCTCTAGTATTGCATGATAGAACAACAACATCATTTTTTGCTCAACTCCATACACTCTAAGTCTTCGTAGAAAAAGCATCCTCTGTTGAAATCTGGAACAGAGAGTGTTCACGTGGTCCTTCCAGCTAAGTGCATTATCGATATGCACACCAAGGTACTTGTAAGAGCTAACCTGGGTAATGGGTAAGTTGTTGATCACTACCAGTGTTGGGCAAGTTACTTCCAAAATGTAATACATTATAGATTACTAGTTACTGTCATTTGAGAGTAATTAGATATATTACAATATTACTGTCTCTGAATTGTAATGCGTTACACTACTTTTGCATTACTTTTGAGTTACTTTCACCAAAATAACAGGGGAAGTTTGATTTGGCAGCTAGCTTGTGAATTTCACCACCGGATCAATAAAGTCTCGTCTTTATCCACTTTAATACATCATAGATTATTTATATTTGTATAATTAATATAAATATGCAAAGTAACTAAAGCTATACAAAATAGATAAGTAAAACATGTAATAGGCAAGTAGGAGAAAATGAAAATACTCAAAAGTATGGCATTGTTGTAAAATGTTTGTTTATAGCACTTCAATAAGAAATTCATGTTGTTTAGTTTAAAACACTCTAAAGGAAATGTTCAATTATAGTGTGATTAAAACTCACTATTAACATTATTTACAGTACTTGATTTACAGCTGATTTGTGAAAAGGTAGCCTACACAACCTTATTTAACAGTAATTTAGTTTTACTGCGAACCGTCACAGGAAGTGCTTTTATTTTGAAGTAGGCTACACGGAAGTTGTCTGTTGTGTAGCCTACTCTTGCTAGCTTACTGAGATGCAACATGTCCACTTTCTTGTTTGTAAAACTGCAACATATTGAACAGTAAATGGTCACAGTAAAAGACAAGCGTTTTTGGTCGTCATTCGAAGCCATTCCACTACGGGCGTAGTTACTCTCCACGGCTGATAAAAATGCAATGATATTTACGTGTAGCAAGCCTCAACATTAATTCCCGACATGTTTATATCTGTCAGCCGCTGACGTACCGTCACCTGTTGGGACATACATGCTGTCCGTACCGTCTCTGGTTCTGACCACGGGAACAGAAAAAGGACAGCTCACTTCAACGCAGCGTAATAACTCCTGAAAATAATATCCATCTCGCAAATGTATTTGTCTCTGCAGTCATCTCAACCATCGAATACAGCGACAGGAAAATAATACGGCTTTTTTTTTTTCCTGTGAAGAAATGTGTCGCGGTGTTGGTGAATTCTTAAAAAAACCAATGCACCACTAAATGTTGCGTTAAAATGCGTTGTAACTCGCGTTACTGAGATTGTAACGAGTATAATATTACCGAAATTTAATTATTAATGCGTTATATTACTGCATTACAGCAAAAAGGAATACATTACTGTAATTGCGTTACTTTTGTAACGCGTTACTCCCAACACTGATCACTACACACACACGTCTACTAGCTCGGTGACATTAACAGGAGTGAATGTGCAGCCTGAGGACACAGCTGTGTATTACTGTGTCCGTGTAAGCTACACAGTGATGCAAACCACCAACAGACCTGCACAAATACCCAGCAACCAGCATGTGACTCAAACACTAATTTACATGAGATTGCTATGGATAAAAGCGTCAAATGTAATGTAATCATTAATTCTTCAGTTCAACTTAACATGTACCATACAAACGGCCTTTATTTATGGTTAAATTATAGAACGGTAACACTTTATAATAATGGGACTGGAAATCTTTGTGACCCGTCAAATAAAAAACATTGTCAAGTAGTAAGTTAGTAAAAAGTAAAATTCATAAATATCCTACTTGGGTGAGCATTGTTCTCAGGCATTACTGTTTAAGTGCCTTATGTTGTTGTGAATACAGGAACCATAAAAATGCATCTGCAGTATACTGTAGTTTGTGTCAATGTAGTGACCTCAGTATTATTTTACCAACCCACAGTACAGGTTTTCTGAATAAATGTACACTGCTGTGACTGGTCAATTCTTTGAAGAAGACATGAACATCATTAATAAATCAGAAATCTTGATGATTCAAATACCTTAATTGATGCATTAATTAACGTAATGTTCCTGCATTAAGTCATGCATGATATCCTATTAATCTTTGTACATTCCTGAAGTACAACATGAATTCATGATCTTTCTTGCATGAAGTCATGCATGAATTCACGACAATTCATCTACCATAATTACAAAGTGTAACCGATAGAACAATACAAAACAAAAAGTGCTCTTGTCTCTGAATGTGATATTGTATCTAACATAGAATGACAAGCAACTATAATTAAAAAATGAACAAATAATAAATTATACAAACTATAACAGAGTGCTGGTTTAGGAGCCACTCCCTCCCCATTATGTCCTGATGCAAATCTTCAGTCTGTGCAGTGTACTTCTGTCCTGCTGACTGCTCTTGTTCTTTGTGTGGAGCATCAGATGTCACATCTCCAGCCTCAGGATGATGAACACACTCACTCTTCTGCTGGTTGCTCTCTCTCTGCCCTGTGAGTTCTCCTGCTTCTTGCTGTGTTTTCTTTTCTCAGACAACATGGACTGATGGTCAGTCAGTGACACCAGAAAACTTCCCAGATGCCTGTCTCACTTTATTCTGTGGTTCTTCTCTCCTTTCATCTCATCAGGTTGTACAGGTCAAAGTATGGAGTCTATTCCTTCCAGTTCAGTAGTGAAAAAGCCTGGGGAGACTCTCAGTCTCTCCTGCAGGGGATCTGGCTTCACATTTAGCTGCTGTGTTATGAGCTGGATCAGACAACCTGCAGGAGAAGGAATGGAATGGATAGGGAGAGGCTTCTCTGCTTCAAGTAGTAACACTTATGCCAGCAGTGTGCAGGGCCATGTAGAAATCAGTAGAGATGACAGCAACAGCATGGTGTATCTGAGACTGTCCAACTTAAAGCCAGATGACTCTGCTGTGTATTACTGTGCAAAACACACAGTGGTTAAAGGAAGCAGAGAGGCTTGACAAAAACACCTCATACAATTTATTTTCAAGAATACCTCCAGGTGGCAGTAGAAGATAAGACGTCACATGACACTAAGGAGAATGTCACAGTGTCTCTAAACCAAACACACACGCAAACATACATGCACATTATAAAAAGCAACAGCTGCTGTTGTGGTGTGTGACTTCCTGTTTACAAAACAGTAAATTAAACATGCTTTTACAGTAATGGTTAATAATGTCTATTGTTGATATCGAGCTGTAAGTGTTGCATGTTATATCCAGTATGGATGGCCCTTAATGGCATCATAATGATAATCATAATGTAAAATTATCATTTATTTCCCCCCAGAGATGTGTTGAGTTTCTCTTATAGGAGGAGGAGTCAATGCAAATCTCTGACCTCTTCCATCTCTACATATGTGTTGCAGAGTGAAGGACAGACATTAAATCACTGACATACACGCTGTAGACTGGACAGAGACAACTGGCTTTAACAATGATCACACCTGATTATTTGGTTGTTTTTCTCATCCTGTCATTTAACTGGGCAGGTAAGAACAAGAGATGTTTTTCTGATAAACCTCCTGGTACAAAGACAACATGGCTGCATTACAGAAACTAATGAGCTGTTTAAATGTCTGTAGGTACTGAGGGTCAAACACTGACTGAGTCTGAACCAGTGGTTAAAAGACCTGGAGAATCCCACAGACTGACCTGCACATATTCTGGGTTTGGTGGAGATTATAATAATGCTTGGATCAGACAGGCTGCTGGAAAAGGACTGGAATGGATTGCTTACATCAGCGGTTCTAGTAGCTACATCTACTACTCTCAGTCAGTCAAAGGCCGGTTTACCATCTCCAGAGAAAACAGCAGAGAGCAGCTGTATCTGCAGATGAACAGTCTGAAGACTGAAGATTCTGCTGTTTATTATTGTGCTCGAGAGCCACAGTGACACAGGAAGGAGCAACACTGTACAAAAACTCAACATGTCAAAACAAGTCAAAACTTTGCTTTCTTCTTTTCTCATTCACATAATAAGCTTCAGTTCAACATCATCAACACATTCAGAGAAAGAGTCTCAATAAAACTGTTCCATTCACACATGTTTTATTGCAGATCCCCCATATATACTGTAGTTGAAGCAGACATTAAATATTCTGTTAATCTGTTGATTCTGTTGTAAATATAAATCTATTTGTCTGAAATGTTTGACTTGTGTTAGACAATTTGTTAAAAACAAATGGAATTTAAGTTTGTTTTAAGTTTGTAATAATACCTACATTTTCTTTCATGTGTCAAAAATATATTTCATATCACAATTTAAAGCTTTACTTGTGACAGGATAGTCCATCCTTCTTTTATAGCCTGTCAGTGTCCTTCTCTATGCAAAGTGAACTTCTTCACAGTCTGCTATAAAGACTTGATCTCATGCTGTCAGTTGCAGCAGAAGAAGAGAAGCTCCCATCAGATCACCTTCAATAACAACCATGTTCTCTGTAGCTCTGCTGCTGCTGCTGGCTGCTGGATCCTGTGAGTCTCACTGAGGCAGAGACACTGACAGTATGATCACAGCACACTGTTCACTGTTATTACACTGATTCAATACTCAACATGTTTTCCTCCACAGGTGTGAAGTGTGAACAGTTGACACAGCCAGCCTCTGTGACTGTGCAGCCAGGTCAACGTCTGACCATCACCTGTCAGGTCTCTTATTCTGTTGGTAGCTACTACACAGCTTGGATCAGACAGCCTGCAGGGAAAGGACTGGAGTGGATTGGATATGGCTGTGTTGGATGCACCACATACTACAAAGATTCACTGAAGAACAAGTTCAGTATCAGCTTGGACTCTTCCAGCAACACAGTGACTCTAAATGGACAGAATGTGCAGCCTGAAGACACTGCTGTGTATTACTGTGCCAGAGAGCCACAGTAACACAAACCATCAGTAGACCTGAACAAAAACCCCTCAGATCCTGAACATTTGTAACATGAAGCCACCAGAGGAGGAGCCCTCAGACCACTAATGGTTTCAACACCAGCTCACTGTTACAGCAAGGAGAGAAACAGACACAACACAAATGGTTCTTAATTCAATTTATCAGCCACAGTTTTCATCAATTTAATTACTTTAAAATTACAATCAATGATACATCAAAATAAAAAGTCTTATTCATAAATACTAACCATGAATGTTATAATAGTATGACACAGTGAGATCAATACAAAGCAGTTGTCATAAATGATACTAGATGTTGGTGATCAGAATGAAACCGATTATTTATATTATTGTGAATGCTCTCATGTGCTGCCCATTCTGCTCACAGAGACCAATGAGAAACAGAGCCTTGATACCAAGATTAAACATAATTTAAGTATTTTGAATAAACCTTGAGAAAAACAGATGTAATTTGTGTATTGTTAGAATACATGTGGCTATAATGTTAATACTGATAAACATGTTACACAAATTAAGACTCTTGCACATTCATTTTTCATTAATAAATTAATTTAATAAATAAATAGAATTATAGGCTATAGGCTATAATTGACTATAGGACAGGACTGCTGCTTTTAACTATCTGCTGGGCAGGTGAAGATTTTCATTGATATTTATTTGACACAGTTTTAATTTCTATAACTGACATTTTTCACATTTTCCTTTTGTCCTGACAGGTGTTGATGGGCAGACTCTAATAGAATCTGAACCAGTGGTTAAAAGACCTGGAGAATCTCACAGATTGACCTGTACAGCCTCTGGGTTTAACTTTGGTAGCTCTTGGATGGCCTGGATCAGACAGGCTCCTGGAAAAGGACTGGAGTGGTTAGCAACTATCAAATATGATAGTGCTAGCATCTACTACTCTCAGTCAGTTCAAGGCCGGTTTATCATCTCCAGAGACAACAGCAGAGAGCAGCTGTTTCTGCAGATGAACAGTCTGAAGACTGAAGATTCTGCTGTTTATTATTGTGCTCGACAGCCACAGTGACTGGAGTTGGTTGAGCAGCTGTACAAAATCCTGCAGATCCCGTTCTTATAGATATATTCTTAGAAAAAAATATTTTTTTATAGCTTTTGTTGTTTTCAATAAAAACATGAAAATGTGCCCTGAAAAAGATAGACATTATTAACTACCAACAACAATATCTTACTTTAATTTCAATTTATTGAATTTATTTGAGATATAGCATATCATTTTAGAGGGGGTCCTATCAATTATCACTTCCTTACAAAAGAGCCAAAGACAGCAAAATAATCTTTATCCAGGTATGAATAAAATAAATACTACATACACATTTCAGCCATGTGGCATCTAAAGTGGGAGTGACAAATAATGTTACATTTTCTTTCATAAAAACCATAGAAGGGGTCAGTCTCAAGTTTCTCTGTCCTCTATATGGAAACACTTAGTTCTGCTTATCTCATTGATTTTGACTGACTGCCACTCAAAACTACAATTTTATACTCAGACCCTTTGAGAGCTTGCTTCACCCCAACAGAAATAGAACATTTAGGTGCTGGATCAGCAGTGACTGATTCTTCATATATTAATTTAGTTGTATAGTTCTCCTTTTCATCATTTCAAATCAATTTCAATATAAACAGCTAGAAGACTGAAGGAGCTGCTGTTTATTCTTGTGTATGTAAGCCATTGGGTTGGAAGCTGAATGGATACTGTAATAATACTGCAATAAGGCAAACTTTTACTTCCTTGGCTCTTGGAGGAAAAACTAAGCATTCCTTTGTCACATTGTTTTCTCTATTAGCAGTAATCCACCTCACTTAGGTGAACAATAACCTTTTAAATTAACGTCTTAGACTGACATTACAGCTTGTACTTTATACATTGAACTACACACCACACAATCTTACCCTCTTAGAAATGCACACAGTTGAAAAACTGTCAAAAACAATGAAGAACATATTTATTTCAGTCTGTTTCGAAAACCTCTCTCTCTCTCTCTCTCTCTCTCTCCTCTCTCTCTCTCTCTCTCTCTCTCTCTCTCTCTCTCTCTCTCTCTCTCTCTCTTTCCTACAGAGTCCAGCACTTCTGACGGAAAACTGTATCTCCCGCTGCTAAATGTTAATTGCATGTAATGCATAATCCCCACCCATTCTGTCAACACAATATATAATCCCCATAACCCTCTGCAGTTGCAGACTGAGTCAAGTTCCCACCATGACAGTTGTACAAAGTGTCCTCCTCTTGGCTCTCATTTCAGGTGAGTGAAGTCGGGGTTGAGTGAAGGAGGAGAAATGGAGCTTTGGATGTCGGCTGGCTCCCTGTAATGTAAACTCTGTCTCTTCCAGCTGCTCAGGGCCAGTCCCTCACCTCCTCAGAGCCAGTGGTGAGCAGACCTGGACAACCAGTCACTCTGTCCTGTAATGTGAACGGACTGCCTCTAGCTTGGCTGCACTGGATTCGTCAGAAACCAGGGAAAGGACTGGAATGGATCGGACGCATTGATAGCGGAACTGACACAATATTTGCCCAAAGTGTCCGAGGCCAGTTTTCCATCACCAAAGACACTTCCCAAAATCTTGTGCCCTTAGAGGTTAAAAGTCTGAAACAAGAAGACTCTGCAGTTTTGAATGTGAAGTTTCACATTCAAAACTTATTTTTTTTTACGGCTTCAAATCTTTTTTTTTCAGTTTCAGATCTGTTTTTCAGTTTCAGATCAGTTTTTTTCAGTTTCAGACTTTTGGCCCTGATTTTGCGTAGGGGGCGTGGCTTCAACTCAGAGGGGCATGGAATTATGAGTAGCAGCCTAACAAAGAAGGCAGAAGACTCTCCTCAGTCATGTTGCCTTCAGGAAATTGTGTTACTGCGAGAACTATGACTGAATGCTTTCTATCCACCATATACATGTGATTTTTACTAAAGAAACTGATGCCAGTGACAAAGTTCCATTTAAAAAACTGTTTTGGACAACACGTGGTACCAATTACACTATAACAGCAATAAACTGTGCCAGATTGTGCAGTTCAGCAGGAACAATGACTTCTCCCACTTCCATGTACGACTTTGAATGTATGCACCACAGTATTCCGTTCTCTTAATACATCCATGCAGTATTCACTCGGCAGTCAGCATGGCGTCCGCTCCACCAAGGCAACCCTGGCGCCAGCGCACAGGTAAGACATGTGAAAGATATTAGCATTTTTTAATAGATACTTTGGGACATTATCCCCGCAGTGGCATTTTTTTGTCATTAACACAAAGGGAAAATAGGTGGACAGCTGGACAAAGCTGGAAATGAAGCATTGCAGCCACTGTCGAGTTATGGTCATTCTGACAAACAGAGGTTAACAAAGACACTACATGTTAAAGTCAAAAAGCTTGAGCTGGACACTGAAATTAGTATAAAAACACCAGCTAGTGTGAAGCTAACATTAGTTAATGCTAACCTTTATAATAACAACAGGTTCCTTTTTTTCTTTTTGTAGCTCCAGACCAACCCACAATTACATGCCATGTGTTTGAATCTATGCAAACTCAGAAATCTTCCTGGTGACCCAGTTATAAAGACTTCACATGAGACTGTCAGTGGAGGTTAAAGAGGATCAGAACTCACATCTTGTCAGTTTCAACATAAACCATGTTCTCTGTAGCTCTGCTGCTGCTGTTGTTAGCTGGATGTGAGTCTCTTTGTCAAAGTCAGTAGTTCTTCTTTTGCAGTACAACTTGATCATTTGTTAGAAAACCTTTTCTTTTTTTAACAGGTGTGAAGTGTGAGCAGTTGACCCAGCCAGCGTCTGTGACTGTGCAGCCAGGTCAACGTCTGACCATCACCTGTCAGGTCTCTTATTCTGTTAGCAGCTACTACACAGCTTGGATCAGACAGCCTGCAGGGAAAGGACTGGAGTGGATTGTAAGTGGACGTGTTGGATCCACAACGTACTACAAAGATTCACTGAAGAACAAGTTCAGTATCAGCTTGGACTCTTCCAGCAACACAGTGACTCTAAATGGACAGAATGTGCAGCCTGAAGACACTGCTGTGTATTACTGTGCCAGAGAGCCACAGTAACACAAACCATCAGTAGACCTGAACAAAAACCCCTCAGAGCCTGAACACTTGTAACATGAAGCCACCAGAGGAGGAGCCCTCAGACCACTAATGGTTTCAACACCAGCTCTCTGTTACAGTAAAGAGAGAAACATACACAACACAAATGGTTCTTAATTCAATTTGACAGCCACAGTTTGTATCAATTTAAATACTTTGAAATTTCAATCAATGATAAATCATTATATGTTCATAACTATAATCTTCAAGTGATGGAATAAATTCAGCTCACAACTTTATTTTAAACGAATGTAATATAACTACAGTAGAAATTAATCCTCAAAGTCAGTGTCACTATTATTTAATAATTATGTAAATCCTAATTGCATCAGTAATGGAATACTCTTTAGGAAACATCATTGTGATGTTAATTAGTCAAACTACAAACAAAAATCTTTTCATTAACTATCTAACATGTTTTTGTCAGAGGTTAAAGTTCCACCTTTCCTTTATGAGACATGAAGACCTGAACATTTCATCTTCATTTTGAATTATTCAAATATACTTTAGTCAGCTGATTTACTATCATCAGTATGTAAATCAGCCTCCTTGTGTGTTGCCTCATAAAGAAGTGAACTGTGTGTGTGTGTGTGTCAGTGAGAGACAGAAGAGTTCACATCAGTTCAGCTTCAACATCAACATGTTCTCTGTAGCTCTGATACTGCTGCTGGCTGCTGGATCCTGTGAGGAGCTTTCAGTGGATTCACTCTAATACACACATTAGAAACACTGAATAGTCAGATGGATGATGGAGATAATGTTGATTTGTGTTTCCACAGGTGTGAACAGTATTGATCTCATCCAGACAGACTCAATGGTTGTGCAGCCTGGACAGTCTCTGACCATCAGCTGTCAGGTCTCTGGTTATTCTTTGACTGATAACAGCTATGCAACAGGTTGGATCAGACAGAGTGAAGGAAAACCAATGGACTGGATTTCCCATCAGTGGGGAACAAGTGGCCTTATTCAAAATAATGCTCTGAAGAACAAGTTCAGCTACAGCAGAGACACTTCTGCTCTAACAGTGACTCTAAAAGGACAGAATGTGCAGCCTGAGGACACAGCTGTGTATTACTGTGTACGTTACCCCACAGTGATACAAACCACCAAGAGACCTGCACAAATACCCAGCAACCAGCATGACTCAACCACACACACTTTGTAAAATGAATGTAAACAAATAAATTATCCAGCAGAGTATATGTGGCCAGTTACTCCCTGATAGATCAGAATCAGAATCAGAATCAGAATCAGAAAAGCTTTATTGCCAAGTATGTTTTTTATACATACAAGGAATTTGTTCTGGTGTTGTAGGTGCAGGTCACATTCTCTAAAATAAGTTAAACAAACAGGTTAAACAGAACAAACAATATAAGTAAATAAATATATGTATATATATATATATATATATATATATATATATATATATATATATATATATATATACATACACACACAGTTTTCCTACATGGGCAATTCAATGCCATATTCAGATTTGAGATGTAATGTGAAGAAACTGCTTAGATATTGGAAAAATAGTTGTTTTTACTATGAATAATTACTCAGTTATTATTATTATTATTATTATTATTATTATTATTATTATCAGGCTACATCTGTAAGATGTATGGTGTGCCCGAGGTTGATGCATGCAACAAAGCAAGAGTGAAGTTGTTTTGCAAAGGTCGTCCACAAGAGACTCTGCCTCCAACCTCAGATGCAGTGAAGTTTCATATCATGCGTTCACACTATCAAGCGACAATCTGGAACCAAGCTCACCTGCCGCATCCTGATCTTGCTCCAGTGGATGAAATGGGATGGATGCACAATGAAGGTCAATTAGTGCCACGGCTAATTTCTCTGCCACCTATGCCTAAAGCCTGCAGGGAGTTCACTTCATGTGGGTGTACCAAGGGATGCCTCAGCCAACGCTGCAGCTGCAGGTATGTGTATAGGGAATTAGCTGATGTTGATCATTGTGTACAAGAATGTACAAATGTGACTATATACTATAGACTGGTAGAGTATTCCAATGTACCTGTACTTGTACTGGTTGTAATCTTTCTATTCTATTCTATTTAATCTATTCTATTCAGAAAGAGTCGCATGGAATGTATAGACGCATGCAACTGCATTGAAACATTGAAAAGGACTGTGAATAAGCTGTCACTGTAACTTCTACTGGGATATAGTTCAATGATATCAACATGACCCATGGATCTTCCTGCTTTTGGATCTTATTTGATTGACAACTTCTTTATCACTAATGACCACCTTTTTCTCTATACTTGTGTGATTTTCAAGCTGATTATTGACACTTGATCTAAATCAGGACAGGATGTTAAATTCCCCATGTGTGAAAACCTGTGAACATTTAATTAAACTTTGTAACTTTTAGTATTTGTTTGTACATTTGAACTCAAAACAAAATACAAAGTAAGTAAATGTAGCCTGATAATATCAACAATAATAATAATAATAATAATAATAATAATAATAATAATAATAATAATAATAATAACGGAGTAATTATTCATAGTAAAAACAAACATTTTTCCAATACCTAAGCAGTTTCTTCACATTACATCTCAAATCTGAATATGGCATTGAATTGCCCATGTAGGAAAACTTACAAAAGCACATTTATTTCATGTTTGTACCTTGTTTAGTCAAAAAGATATACTGAAAAACAGATTTCAGCCTGGCGGTGGCGGCCATTTTGAATTTCTCAATTTTGAGGCATTTTGGGACATTTTTGAGCTTCATATACAGCAGATTTGGATTCAGCACCCCTTAATACCCATAGAAATGTTGTTCAATATAAATAATCACAAAATGCCTCCAGCACTTTAAATAAGCACATTTTCAGAAATTCTGCCTAGACTATAAGGATACCTCCACTGATGAAGGTAGAGTGAACTTCTCTCACTGAGCTGAGCTGTTAATAGTGACCTCTTTCAATATGCTAACAGTGAAATGGTAAAACGTACTTCACAGGTAATTTCAGATTTTTTTTAAAATTATTTTCCCAGCTACACCATCAACTTCATCCTCAACATCAACCGATGCATCACTTCTCAGTGCTGATGTTTCCTCTATAGCACAAGGTACCACCACCACGAGCTCTATAATTATAGCTGATATCCTGCACAGCCCAGAGTTTAAACTGATAAGTGTGTGCTGTCATATTGTTAGAAAAAAAAACAGTGCAAATCACTATTGAATTCCCACCAAACTGTGTAAATACCAGTCACTTTTGCCCATGGACATTTCAGAATTTTTACTATACAGTAGTGCCTGTCAAATTTCTAGGTGTCAGACATTCAGTGATGCATTCTGTACCTCGACAGATGGATTATATTAGTAATAGTATATGCAACACGAGTATTTGCACTTTAAACATTTTTTATTTATGCACAGTTTATGCAACAGCAGTTTATGCACTGTAAACCTTTTTTTATTTATATGAAGTGTGGGTGAACTTAAACTTTATGGCTATGCTGTGGTTCCTGTAGGCTTTGCGTGCGTGCGTGCAGGGCGGGGGGGCCTCCATGTCCATTTTGCTTGTGGCCCCCAAATTCCTTTAAACGGCCCTGTGTGTGTCCGACTATGCGTGCTTTCGAACACCCCCCCAACTCTGCCTCTGATTGGCTTAACATGACATTTTACTCAACCTCAGCCAATCGTCAGCATTTCTGCGCTTGTCACGCGCACTGCCCACTAACCAAGGAAGAACAGTAAAAAAAGTCTTTTCCTCTCGGCTCAGACTCAGAGATCTAGTTGGTCTGATGAAAAAAACTGCTTCAAATATAGTAACGCGCCACATTTTTTGGCGGTAACGGTAACGGCGTTATTAAGATGGTAAGAGTAATCAATTAGATTACTTGTTACTGAAAAAAAGTAATGCTGTTAGTAACGCCGTTATTCCCATCACTGCATAAGATAATGTTTGTCGATCTCAAACCAAGCATACAAGGTGATTTAATGAACGAAAACACATTTTTCCAATGATAATTATCTTGATAACTTTTATATATAAACCGTAACACTATTACATTATTTGTAAGTTGCATTTCACAAAAAACATCTGCCAAGTAAATATGTGTTCAAATGTTAGAGTGACTTACAGTAAAACATGGATAATAATGATATTACGTTAAAAATGTAAATAGAATACAGAAAGATTATTCTTACTGTAAGAATAACACAAAATACGTTAAGGAGAAAGCCGTAACATGAAAATATGTTTTGAGGAGAGATTTAACAAAGGACACTGTTCAATCAAAAAGGAGGAGTTAATGCAAATCTCAGATATCTTCCACCTCTACTTATGTAAGTGCAGAGAGGAGGACAGAGAACAGTGGACACACAGTTTAACATGATGGACTATAGGACAGGACTGCTGCTTTTAACTCTCTGCTGGGCAGGTGAAGATTTTCACTGATCTTGATTTAACATAGCTTTTTTTTGGTGTCATCAGCTTATTTCACTTGATGTTTTTATCCTCTTGACAGGTGTTGATGGTCAGATTCTGACAGAATCTGAACCAGCGATTAAAAGACCTGGAGAATCCCACAGATTGACCTGTACAACATCTGGATTCACATTCAGCAGCTACCATATGAACTGGGTCAGACAGGCTCCTGGAAAAGGACTGGAGTGGATCGCTTTTGTACACACAGGCAGTTCTCATCTCTTTTACTCCCAGTCAGTCCAGGGGAGATTCACCATCTCCAGAGATGACTCCAGCAGTAAAGTCTATCTGCAGATGAACAGTCTGAAGACAGAGGACACAGCAGTGTATTACTGTGCCAGAAGAGACACAGTGAGAGACGATAATATGAGAGTCATACAAAAACTACTTCCTCTATTTACAATTACCACTGGGATCATATAGTTGACAAAGTATTCCTTTTTTGTACCATACTGCTGATAAGTACACAAGTACCACAAGTACATGCATGAAGATCATGCAAGAATCAACATTTTGGTAGCATTTAAAATAAAAAGCTTCCATATGATTTTCAGATTGTACACAAGTTTCTTTCATGAAAATGACAGAATGACAGAACCAATTTTACACCAAATCCTTTAATTCACACATTTTACAGCCATTAAAAGGAAGCATCAACAAACCAAAACCTTGTTGCCATTTTTCTCTTTCAGTTTTAAAATAACTGTGACTTGAAAGATTGTTTTTGTCTGTTCATAGATCTTAGCAAAATCTTTTTCCTTTATGAAAGAAGTTGTATCTGCAGATGAAAAGTCTGAAGACTGAAGTTGCTGTTTATTATTGTGCCTGATGGCCACAGAGTTGTTTGAGCAGCTGTACCAAATCCTACAGAACTTAACTGGACTTATAAAGCACAACAAGCTTTTTTCTTTTTTTACTATTATAGAATATTCAGTGCCACAGTTCAACACATTGTCATGAACAGTTTTTGGATAAAAAAAAATGTGTATTATGGTCTGAATAAAAGGATGTTGGCCAACATTTATTGGCATTGTGTTCTATCAATATATTCATTTTTTTTTTTTAAATGTTAAAAAAAAATTAGTTTTTTTTCATTTTCAAATACATACATAAGTCATGTCATGGTATATCAATGATAAATAAAACAAAACAAAATTGAATTTAAAACTTTGATAAACTGAAAAAATATATATATTTAATGCAAAACACATTTTAACCAACTTACAACCTTAAATATAGTTATGTTGATTAGAATATTTTGTTTTATTCTTACCCCTTGCTGATAATACAGGCCCCCTTCCCTCCAGTGCAGGAAACAGTGTTTGGTTTTTGTATTAGGGTTTATCACAGTGATGGTATGGGTGGGGCACTGAGATATAGATCCATACAAAAACCTAAGAGCAATAATCTAACGCTCTCCCATTCTTGTGATGAAAAAAAAAGCTCAGGACTGAATATTTCCTACTGAAATATGAGGTAACTACTATGTTTATCATTTTTAATGAGCAGATTCGTGGTTAAAAGTTAATAAATTAGTAGTTTAGTCAGAGTTGGTGCACAGTATTTGTCATCTTGCAGTAAATCTTAACTTTAAGAACTGATTAAGAATCAGCATAAAACACATGATCCCAGGATGACATCAGGGGATAATACTGATCACGATGTACAGTGGGGAGAACAAGTATTTGATACACTGCCGATTTTGCAGGTTTTCCTACTTAGAAATCATGTAGAAGTCTGTCATTTTTATCATAGGTACACTTTAAACTCTGACGGATCTAAAACAAAAATCCAGAAAATCACACTGTATGATTTTTAAGTAATTAATTTGCATTTTATTACATGACATAAGTATTTGATACATCAGAAAAGCAGAACTTAATATTTGGTACAGAAACCTTTGTTTGCAATTACAGAGATCATACATTTCCTGTAGTTCTTGACCAGGTTTGCACACACTGCAGCAGGGATTTTGGTCCACTCCTCCATACAGACCTTCTCCAGATCCTTCAGGTTTCGGGGCTGTCGCTGGGCAATACGGACTTTCAGCTCCCTCCAAAGATTTTCTATTGGGTTCAGGTCTGGAGACTGGCTAGGCCACTCCAGGACCTTGAGATGCTTCTTACGGAGCCACTCCTTAGTTGCCCTGGCTGTGTGTTTCGGGTTGTTGTCATGCTGGAAGACCCAACCACGACCCATCTTCAATGCTCTTACTGAGGGAAGGAGGTTGTTGGCCAAGATCTTGCAATACATGGCCCCATCCATCCTCCCCTCAATACGGTGCAGTCGTCCTGTCCCCTTTGCAGAAAAGCATCCCCAATGAATGATGTTTCCACCTCCATGCTTCACGGTTGGGATGGTGTTCTTGGGGTTGTACTCATCCTTCTTCTTCCGGCGAGTGGAGTATAGACCAAAAAGCTCTATTTTTGTCTCATCAGACCACATGACCTTCTCCCATTCCTCCTCTGGATCATGCAGATGGTCATTGGCAAACTTCAGACGGGCCTGGACATGGATGCAGGATTTTAATCCATGACGGCGTAGTGTGTTACTAATGGTTTTCTTTGAGACTGTGGTCCCAGCTCTCTTCAGGTCATTGACCAGGTCCTGCCGTGTAGTTCTGGGCTGATCGCTCACCTTCCTCATGATCATTGATGCCCCACGATGTGAGATCTTGCATGGAGCCCCAGACCGAGGGAGATTTACCGTCATCTTGAACTTCTTCCATTTTCTAATACTTGCGCCAACAGTTGTTGCCTTCTCACCAAGCTGCTTGCCTATTGTCCTGTAGCCCATCCCAGCCTTGTGCAGGTCTACAATTGTATCCCTGATGTCCTTACACAGCTCTCTGGTGTTGGCCATTGTGGAGAGGTTGGAGTCTGTTTGATTGAGTGTGTGGACAGGTGTCTTTTATACAGGTAACAAGTTCAAACAGGTGCAGTTAATACAGGTAATGAGTGGAGAACAGGAGGGCTTCTTAAAGCAAAACTAACAGGTCTGTGTGAGCCGGAATTCTTACTGGTTGGTAGGTGATCAAATACTTATGTCATGCAATAAAATGCAAATTAATTATTTAAAAATCATACAATGTGATTTTCTGGATTATTGTTTTAGATTCCATCTCTAACAGTTGAAGTGTACCTATGATAAAAATGACAGACTTCTACATGCTTTGTAAGTAGGAAAACCTGCAAAATCGGCAGTGTATCAAATACTTGTTCTATGTGTTCTTTAGTCACGTTATGAGGTTTTCACACATTATTTTTGGTATGTCAGGTTTTTGTTCCAGCAGTGAGTGGAGATGCAGCACTGTGATTACTTCGACTACTGGGGCAGCGGGACTAAAGTCACAGTAACAGGTAAGTCACATTAATATATTTTTAGTCAGAAGATTATTTTTTTACTTTTTAATGTGATTATTGGTGCTAGAGAAGTTTAACTTCCTCTTAATGCAGATAGTGGTTTGAGTTAATCTTGTAATTGATTCAGCTGGATTGTAATTGGTGTTGATGAATGTTTGCATCTTTTTATTCACATTATTATTCAATACATGTTGTATTGCTGTGGATATTAATCACCATACCGTACCTGAATTTAAAAAAATATTTCTCAGTTCAATATACTGTCAGAAAAATACATCTTGTCTGTCCCTGTAGTAGGTCTATTTCATAGCAGAAATAGTTGACAGGTAAGCTCCTCTTTTTTCTGCTTGTGGAGAGCTACGTGACACATGACACTATCAATGAGGACCGTCGAGTTAAATCGGCCATCCGAGACAGGCAGACACACAGCTGACAACCTGCAGGTTGAGGCGCTGGAGACAGGTTCGGACATACACGCCGCGGGCCGCTGTGGACTTGTGCAGTCTCGCAAGCAGTTTCAGGAAAGTGGCTGCATGTGTCCGACGATGTACAAAGCATCAACACCGGTACAAGCCTACAGCTGTCCGCGGACACGGAGTGTGGAAAGTGTGTCAGAGCCTCCCGGACAGGTGAACTGAGACTCTGTTGCCTGTGCTTTCTTTTGGAAGGCTGGCTGCCCCAAAATCACCTCTTACTGTACGTACACCCCGCCGCAGACTTGAGCTTCTAAAGTTACCGGAAGTCATTAATTTTCAATGGAAGCTGGCTTCTCTCAGCTGCAAGGAGCGGCAAATCTGTCGCCGTCGCGTTTTGGGCGTTTTGAGCGACCAGAGTGTCAATCAGAAAGTTGAAACTATGTCAACTTTATGGTAATGAGCTATGACGCGGTTCAGCGGCAAGCAGCGGCAAACGCCAGCAACCAATCGGAATATAGACGTCCTTCGTGCTGGATGATAACTGTACGTACACATTTTACACAAATTAAAACATGTCAGACAAAGGTCAAAACAGCTGTCTTGGAGGGTTGACTCTGACTCAGTTTCATTAAATATCTCCAGTCCAGATGTTTCCTCCCTGTGAGGAGGAGTCAATGCAAAACTCAGATATCTTCCACCTCTACTTATCTGACTGCAGAGAGGAGGACAGAGAACAGTGGACACACAGCTTAACATGATGGACTATAGGACAGGACTGCTGCTTTTAACTATCTGCTGGGCAGGTGAACAATTTCACTGATCTTGATTAAACATAGTTTTGAATTGTGTAACTAAATTCATGTGATGTTTTTTATATCTTGACAGGTGTTGATGGTCAGACTCTGACAGAATCTGAACCAGCGATTAAAAGACCTGGAGAATCCCACAGATTGACCTGTACAACATCTGGATTGTCATTCAGTAGCTACTATATGGCCTGGATCAGACAGGCTCCTGGAAAAGGACTGGAGTGGATTACGAGTATCCACAGTACTAACATCTACTACTCTCAGTCAGTTCAGGGCCGGTTTACCGTCTCCAGAGACGACAGCAGAGAGCAGCTGTATCTGCAGATGAACAGTCTGAAGACTGAAGATTCTGCTGTTTATTATTGTGCTCGAGACCCACAGTGACTGCAGTTGGTTGAGCAGCTGTACAAAAATCCTACAGTATTCTTACTGGGCTGATGAAGCCAAATAATTAAGATGATATGTGAATGTAATATTTATATCATATATTTTATACATTATATTTTTAATATTACTAATTCTAAAGTTTTTCCCCCTAAATTTTATATTCGATATCATTTTTAGATCATAAATTACCCTTTTTCTCTTCATTATATAACGTCCTGCTTTCCTGAGAAATATTATTACTCAACATTAACACACAAAAACACAATAAAGATCGCTTGTTGGTAAAAGTGCCAAAAACATCAAACAGGTGTTGATGGTCAGACTCTGACAGAATCTGAACCAGCGATTAAAAGACCTGGAGAATCTCACAGATTGACCTGTACAACATCTGGATTCACAATCAGTAGTTACCCTATGAACTGGGTCAGACAGGCTCCTGGAAAAGGACTAGAGTGGATCGGTTTTGTACACACAGGCAGTTCTCATCTCTATTACTCCCAGTCAGTCCAGGGGAGATTCACCATCTCCAGAGATGACTCCAGCAGTAAAGTCTATCTGCAGATGAACAGTCTGAAGACTGAGGACACAGCAGTGTATTACTGTGCACGACAGACAGTGAGAGACGATAATAGGAGAGTCATACAAAAACTTCCTCTTTCTTTTTCACCACCACTGACATTCAGCTTTATCAGTATCACTTTTTTGCCATACTGCTGATTGGATTAGTGTGGTGAAACAGTGTCCACGTCTTCACAAATACCTGCATGAAGATCATGCCAAAATCAACATTTTGGTAACATTTAAAAATGAAAAGCTTCCACATTATTTCAGAATGTACTTATGAAAATGATTTTCCTATACAGAACCAAATCCACACAATATCCTGAAATTACCAAATTGTACAGCCATAAAAAGGAAGTGAACATATTTAACAAATCAAAACATTGTAGCCACTTTTGTAGGTCCTACAACATCAGCTTTAGGACCAGCAGGATGATTAACAGCTTCTTCCCACAAGCAGTACAAATAATCAATGGACTGTGTCACCTCTGTGACTGTGCAGCCAGGTCAATGTCTGACCATCACCTGTCAGGTCTCTTATTCTCTTAGTGGCTACTACACAGCTTGGATCAGACAGCCTGCAGGGAAAGGACTGGAGTGGATTGGATATGGCTGTGTTGGATGCACCACATACTACAAAGATTCACTGAAGAACAAGTCCAGTGTTAACTTTGACTCTTCCAGCTTCACAGTGACTCTAAACGGACAGAATGTGCAGCCTGAAGACACTGCTGTGTATTACTGTGCCAGAGAGCCACAGTAACACAAACCATCAGTAGACCTGAACAAAAACCCCTCAGAGCCTGAACACTTGTAACATGAAGCCACCAGAGGAGGAGCCCTCAGACCACTAATGGTTTCAACACCAGCTCTCTGTCTTTAGATTTTTTTAAATGGTGATTTAAAATTAATCCTCAAAAAGTCAGTTTCTCTTCCATAGCATCATTTTTTTTTTCATCAACAATCTTAAATGTGTTTGTCAGAGAACCAATTTCCACAATTCCACCACTACTCCTAGTCTTGTCAAGAGAACCATCTGGAAGGGCTTTGAAACTGAACTTGCCATTCAAAACTCTTTTCTTTATCCATTTCTGCTCAAGGGTTGTTTCTGCTAGCCACCCACAACATTACTGTGCATCGCTTCCTGGTTTCCCAAAACTAAAGAGCGTCTTGAGGCCCAAATCACAAAATGTGCATGCATTAATCCTACATCAGAAACAACTAGTGGTGTTAAAAGCATTTGCGTTAACTCTTTATTATGGGGTTCATTTTGACAGCCCTAGTTTAAATACTTGGAGGTTTCAATCACTGATACATCATTGTCTGTACTCCCACAAGACAGACTGAATTGCACTTTTTGAAAGTGTTTAATATTAACCTTATTTAATTAAATTAATAATTAATAATAAGTAATTATAAATAAATAATATATAAATATAAATAAATACAGCTGAATTTTCTTCAGAAGTTGAATTCTGTGCTCTGAATTTTATTAGTTTAAAAATCGATGTTTGATCTAATAATATTGTACGTGAGCTTTATTCACATGAAAAACAGCAATTTAATCAAAAATAACTTTAGGAGACATGAGATGTTGTTTACCTATCTCAAGCCGACAAGGTGATTTACCTACTACTTAAACTGAAAGCAATTTATATTATTCATATTACATTATTCCATAATTGGTACTTTGCATTGGACAAACCTGAGAGTAAATAAATGTATTCAAATGTTACAGAGTGACTTTCTGTAAAAAATAAAAAAGGATTAGTAACATCAGTTTAAAAATGTTAAACAAAGTCAAAATGGTAAGAGATACGGTGAGATGATTTGTGAAAACACAAAATACAGTTAGGAGAAAGCCAAAAAAGGAGGAGTCAATGCAAAACTCAGATATCTTCACCTCTACTTATCTGAGTGCAGAGAGGAGGACAGAGAACAGTGGACACACAGTTTAACATGATGGACTATAGGACAGGACTGCTGCTTTTAACTATCTGCTGGACAGGTGAGATTTTCACTGATCTTTTATTTGACATAGCTTTATTTGGGTGTCATCAGCTCATGCCACTTGATGTTTTTTATCCTCTTGACAGGTGTTGATGGTCAGACTCTGAACCAGCGATTAAAAGACCTGGAGAATCTCACAGATTGACCTGTACAACATCTGGATTCACACTCAGCAGCTACGAAATGAACTGGGTCAGACAGGCTCCTGGAAAAGGACTGGAATGGATCGCTTATATAAGCACATCTAGTTCTTATCTCTATTATTCCCAGTCAGTCCAGGGCAGATTCACCATCTCCAGAGATGACTCCAGCAGTAAACTCTATCTGCAGATGAACAGTCTGAAGACAGAGGACACAGCAGTGTATTACTGTGCACGAGAGACACAGTGAGAGACGATAATAGGAGAGTAATACAAAAGTACTTCCTCTATTTTTTTCACCACCACTGACATTACTTGTCTCAGTATAATTTTTTGCCATACTGCTGATAAGTTCTCTGTATTAGTGTGATGAAACTGTGTCCACATAGTCACTACCTGCATGAAGATCATGCCAAATCACATTTGATAACATTTAAAATAAAAAGCTTCCACATTATTTTCAGAATGTACACTTTTATGAAAATGATTTTCCTATACAGAACCAAATCCACACATATCCTGAATTAACTATTTGTACAGCCATTAAAACTGCATCATCGACCATCTGATATCTAGGTTTGTGAGCGGGTTCCCGGATTGTCCCTCGGCAGTTACCACCTGACTGACCTGGAGTACGCTGACGACACCTCCTGCTCAGCACGTCCTACAGCCAGCTGAGAGACGCTCTGGCCATATACAGTGAAGAGGCGGAGAAGCTTGGCCTCCAGGTGAGCTGGACGAAAACCAAGCTCCTGCATGTCGGTGACAGACCACATCCACCTTCCCTGCGGCTTGGCAAAGATATGTAGAGCTTCAAGAACTTTGTGTATCTGGATCATAGTGACAGATAACGTGGACTAAACTAGAGATCACCCTTATGAAGAGCCCTGGCTGCGTCAGCCCTGCAGTCTCTCTGGAAACCACTCTGGCAACACCAGACCATCTTACGCAGACGAAGCTCCGGATTACAACTCAGCAGTACTCTCCATCCTGCTTTATAGTTCGGAGACATGGCCCCTAAATAAACACTGGCTGCATATTAGATGGCTTTGATAGCAGGCTCTCAGAACTCTTGAGAACATCAGGTGGCCCCAGCGGGTTTCAATCAAGTGCTAGAGTCCGCACGTGCCCAGCCCAGCAAGCATCCTGCCGCTGCACAACATCGTACGCTGTTCGCCATGTTCTCGCCGTCGCTTCCGACCATCGACGAGAGCCATTCTCCATTTGTCCGAGGGCCGCAGGCTGAGACGACCACGAGTAAACCCAGCACCTGCTGCTATACGTTTTGCTGGGCGCCTCCACACAACTTGGTGTTGCAGTGGAGATGCGGAGCGTTGCACAAGACCGTCAGCTCTGGAAACACTGGTTCATCTGGTCGGCTCAACGCACAGGATGGGATACCCCCCTACCCATCTGCAGGAGCAACTAGATAGATAGACAGGCAGTAAAGGAGCAACGCTATTTAACAATCAAGTGATCTGGTTGCTTCACTGTAAACTACTTCAACTCCTGCAGTAAGAACATTCTTGTCTTTCCTCATCCTCCCTGGGCTGATAAACTCTGCACGGTCTCACAGACTAATGTCCTCAGGTCAGTCATTCAAAATGAGACAACAACAGACATTTGAGTATGATTGTTGTATGACTGCTTTTAAGAATCTGAAATTAAAAAAAGTAAAATCATGCTGCATGATATTTGATATATGATTTTATTCTAACCACAACACATATGAAGGTAAATATGTTATTTTATTACGGAAGAGTAAATGGATGGAACTTGTAAATGGATAACTACATAGGTCTCATCTATGTTAAAGGATTTAGTTTTGCATTTTGTCACGTTTCAGTCCTGCTCAGCTGTTTTCCTCTAAAGGCTCCAGTTTCTCTGTATGCTGTTTCTTACACAGCTGCAAACACTGAACCGTTAAAGTCTTTTATTAAAACCTTCAAAATATATTACTATTCACATGATTCTGGCTGCTGCCAAAATCTTTATGTTTGCACCAAATACAGTCAGCAACCAATATATGAAAAAATAAATGCAGGTAGCAGCTACTACACGCTAAAGAGCGCCCGATCAATCACAAAACGCGCATGCATTAATCCTACATCAAAAACAACTAGTGGCGTAAAAAGCATTTGCATTAATTTTGACAGCCCTAGTTTAAATACTTGGAAGTTTCAATCACTGATACATCATTGTCTGTACTCCCACAAGACAGATTGAGTTAGACTTTTAGAAAGTGTTTAACATTAACCTTATTTAAGTAATTAAAAATAAATGCAGCTGAATTTTCTTCAGAAGGTTAATTTTTTGCTCTGAATTTTACTAGTTTAAAAA
>NC_050193.1:20778513-20868513 GCF_008315115.2 Sander lucioperca
TATAAGGTATTTTTGTGGCTTGATTGTAAACAACTTAAAAATATATACATGGTTTTAAAGAAGAATATTTTGGTCAATTTAGTCAGCTTTTTCATCGAATCAAGAGAACCACTGAAAATAAGGATAATGGTAGCCTACAGTCTCCATGCTACACTAATGATAGTATTAAGGCTTTCCTCTGTGTACACATGTCCTCTACGAGTATAATTGCGGCTGTATTATTTGTGTACCCTTCAAAAATTGCTCTTCAGAAATTTTATGTTTATTGCTACTGTTAGATCAGATTTACGCCCATGCATTATTATTAAAGAAACTAAAATGTTTAGGCATACATGTAGTCTTCATTATTTCACAATTAAAACACCATGACAGAAGATGTGTCGTGAGAGTGAGGAATGGTGGACCCAAACGCAGAGAGAGGGAGGCAGGCAGGAGCAGCGTTGAAACTCAAAGATTTATTGGACAACAAAGAGGGGAGCAAACAACAAAGGAAGTCCTGAAGGCAACAGGCAAAAAGGTCCAAAGTACAAAAAAAAACAAGAACAGGGAATCCAGGGAGCCGAGACAGGCACAGGAACACACAAACTGACCGGGAGGAGATACAAAATGATCTGACACGAGACAAAGGGAACACAGGGGTTAAATACAAGAGGTAATGAACAAATGAGGAACAGGTGACACAACAGGTGAAACACATCAGGGCGGGGCAGGACAATCAACAAAGGCAAAAAGTAAAGCTAGACATGACAGGACAGAAAACTGACTATCAAAATAAAACAGGAAACAGAACAACAGACAGGAAACAAGAAACAAACTAAACACAGAGACTTGACACACAGAACACAGAATACAGGAATTAACCAAAACATATACAAAAAACCAGGAGATAACTAGAACAGAAATCTACAGAAAATACAACCACAGGGAACATGAACAAATAAACAATAAAGACAACAGAAATGAACAAACAGGTAACAGAAATAACCTAAAACCATAACAAGATGTACACATATAAAGGTTAGTGTATGTGCAGAGGAGGAAGGCTTACATAAAGTCCTCTCCAATGTGACAAAATCAATCAGTGTAAACAGAACAAGAAGACATACTGGAATAACAAGAGCAGATAAATCATTATGACACAAACAAAAAATAACCAAAAGGATAAAGAGAAATAAGGAAAATAAACAGGGAAGTCAAAAGTATAACTTGTACTTACAGGAAGAATCTAATCGTAAATCAAAGAGCAGCCCCACCCTCCACTAGACTTAACAAAAACCACAGGATTGAAATACTCCCACGCTGATTCACAGGTCTTTGAACAGAATGACTAAATCAGAATCTGAATGTTCTTTATGTTCAACGATCAGCTCATATTTTACACACATCACTGATGTAAACACACTTCTAAAGAGTTCATATTTGAAGTCTTAATACAATAAGTACATGGCTACATGTGCGCTGAACGTTTATTGGCTGCAGGAATAATTCCTCACAGACAGTGATTGAAAGGAATCTCATGACAGCTCAGTTAGTTCACATTGCATCTGTCATTCAAGTCTGACCAAACCACAGGCAATCACTCCTCATGAAGCAGATAAGCTTTCAGTTTGACTCTTAATAAATAATACTTCAGGGTGTTTTTTTATATTAAAGATAATTACTAGATTTGAAAGAAAATGTTCAGGGGCTTTAAAGGTTTGTAAACAACAGTGATGAAATATAAAGTAAAACTAAAGCTCAAACCTAAAAAAAAATGACAGACAGAACCTGACTTTCAACCCTGCACACAGAAGTTATTTCTGTTTCAGTTCCCGAAGGTGACGCAGCTGATTCACCGTTGACCTCCATCTATCAACACTGACTTTCAGCAAACTGGTCAAACAGGTATTTTCCTCTCTAAAACAGGCTTTAGAGAGGAAATGAGCCATACCCATATTCAGGTTGTGATTGTTTGGGAACAAAAGGGAATCAGCAGAAACTGTCAACATCATAAAGGTCAAACGTCATGGTTTACTGTGATCTCTGGGCGTGTTTCTCAAGTGAGCGTTTTTAAAAGCCTCTTTTTCAAAGCTCTGACGAGATCCAGAAGTGTCCAAAAATAGTGAATATGTCAGGCTCAGTCACAGGGACAGGACAGGAAGCATCAAAAGACCCACTGTGACTCTTTTCATTTCTAACTGATTGATTGGACTGTACTGGGACTGGGATGTTCTTGTATCTATCATGAGGCTTTTTACGTAATCACTTTTTCACAGAGCTGCTTGCAGTGATTCCCAACCAGGTGTATTTGAGTGTAGCATAACTAACAAATATTTTTGGAAGCAGATACTCTACATGCTCAACGTAATTGTTAAGGGGATTTTAGAGGGATTGCTTTCAGTCAAAGACGTGCTTTTTTTCCAGGAACACCCATGACCTTTTCAAGAGCAAACTGGATCTGCCAGTTAAACATTCACATATGCTGAGCTCAACAATCCAAGTATTAAGCCTAAATAATTGATAATAATGGTTTTAATTGTTATTCTTCTCCTGTCAGAATTCCCAGAGATGTGAGCCTTGTGACAGTTGAAGGTGTCTTCTTAGAAAGAGACAATGCAGGTAAGAAAGAACATGTTTCTACTAATATGTACCCAGCTCTACTCCGTTAGATGTAGTTATATATTTGGTATGTCCTGCTCCTCAGGTGTTGCCTATTTGGGAGCTTTCTATCCCTCTCCCAGCAGTGCTGATGATTACTCTGAGTCTCTACATGATCGTCCTGGGGATCGGGCTGTGGATCCGATCCTGCCTCAAGGTTGGTGCTGCAGGCATGGCCACTGCTCTCTACAGAGCAAGGAGGCCTTTCTCCTCACTACAGTTTGTAAAATGTAAAATACATCAGTTATTAATTAGTATTAGCCTGACAAGCCAGACCCACATCAAGATGTTGGGTCTGGGAACTCACCATTGGCAGGGCTCAATCCGAGGGGCAGGATAAACGTTTGTCTTTCAAATTCTCTCTACACGCAATAGGATAGCGCTACAACCAGGCAGAGCAACGAAGAAGGTAGCAGAGCTAGTTGATAGATTAAACTTTTGCCGTATCCGGTCAGCAAAACTCTGAACACATGTTCCTTTTTTAAGAATGACTTCAGTGCTGTTCTTTGTTCTTTTCTCAAAGAAAAGCTTAACTCCAAGTCTTCCAGAGTCGCGGCCAAAGCTGATTCGGAAGACCGCTGTTCCCAGCAGCAGCAGCCATAAGCCCGCCCACCAACTCTATACACAATGTGATTTGCCCGGCCAGAGTTTGGTTTTTCCAGCTCGCAGTGAATTATTTTCATACAATCATACTAATTTAGCCTAGAAATCTAGACCCCCTGGCTGCAAATTACATTTGTTGCCGCTAGGGTGCGTCTAGATTTCTAGGCTAAATTAGTATGATTGTATGAAAATAATTCTTAAATGTACGCAATAAGCATATCATTTGCTTTTGTGAACGGCCAAATGGTGCATTGCTTTAAATGTTGCTGCCGCAAGGAATTGTGGGACGGCATTATCTCCTTTCCTTTGGTAAAGGATGGTCGAGTGTACCCTATGCTAAAGGAGATGAGAAAAGCAGTATTGAAGGACTTTTCCTGAGCATTTAGAGAGTTCCACCAGCTCTAATCATGGCTGCCACTTATACCTCTTTCACACCACCTACCAGGGTTGGGCTAGGGTTGTCTGATCAGGGTTCAACCCTCCTTTTGGAACTTCAAACCAAGCCAATCTACATGGGTATATCCCTGGTCATGACAATTCAGAGATCACCTGGGTCAACCCGGGAGCAATGCATAACATTTACGTTAAGTGCTAGAAATGGGCGGGGCTTTACACGTCATATTCAGTGAACAGGACAGCTATAACACACACTCCAGTCCTAGCCAGCAGAACTAATGTTCTGGTAGCTATAAGCTTACTTTCTGATTGTTTTGTAATGATTACATTCTAAAGCACAGATAAAAAACCATCAAACACTTCTCAGATGATTTTGTGTCGAATGTGCAAAATTTATGTTGTTTTTTCAAAGTGTGCGGCAAACATAGATGGCGACCTGTGACGACTGCCCCACTGTCATTTCCAACCAATCACATAATTTGTCCCGCCCCAGCTGTTAGCGAGCCCAGGTCATGCGCAATTCACATTGAAATCAACCTTAATCTACCCTGATCAAACCCACCTGGCAACTGTGGAATATAATACATCAAATATTCTTATATACTTCAGTTTTATTATATATACTTCAGTTTCTATATGTTGCTCTCACTTAATTGCATGCACACATATCTCTTCTCTTCACCTATTACAAGATATAACAACAGGATGTAGCAACAGGATGTAGCAACAGGGGGTCCGAGCAGGGAAGTATCATAAAACTGGTTTGAAGTAGGTTAAAGAACATGTCGTGCCCTTTTGACCCGAGCCTCAACATATGGGTGTAGCCTATAATGTATGTGTGTGTGTTTGAACCCCAATAAAAAGGGCGGTAAGAGGAAGAGAGATCAGAACTCACTTGGTTAGGGCAGGCTGAGGAGCCTGTAAGAAGAAGTGTTGTTCTCCTTCAGCTGAAGCCTATTGTGTGTTTAACTTACTGTGTCTGTGAAGTTATTACTATCTATTACAGTGAAGAAGTCCTCACCTGGGAGTGCACCTTAGAAGCACAACACAACCTGGGTCGCGAAGCCAAGTAGATCGAGGAGGGTTACCCCATTTAAACACACAGTCCACCTGGGTATAACCCTGATGGAGCCATTGGTGTGAAAAAGGTCTTAGATACTTCCCTTATTAACCTAAGCAAAAAACACCAGGGTTTCCCGCAGCACTTTGCCGTTTAGGCGGCCGCCTTAACAACACGCGCCTGCCGCCGTAACTAAGTCTTAAAAAAAAATAATCCGCTGTGTTACTCTGTCCTGTTTCAGTGGCTGTAATGTAGCCTACAAGTCGCATCAACACAGTCTGTAGGAAACAAGATAACGGGGAGTTGTCAAGATACCATCAATCACAACGGAAAGGGCATTTGCTGGCGGTGAGTGTAACTGTCGTTTATTCACATTTAAAGGGATAAATCGCTATTTCACCGTCGCGTGTGTCATTGTTTGTGGGAGTTTGTCAACAAATGTGAGGGCAACTGGGGCATGCCCGGGCAGAGACGGGGTGAGTGGACTTACCGGAGCGTTGGCATATGGCAGGCAGAAAGCATTTATATATGTAGCCTATCTCTGTCCTGTTCTTTACATCAGTGAGGCTTTCTTCTCTTGTTTCAACAAAGTGAATACATAACGAAGTGACTGGAACTATCCATCACCACCTTATGCGTGGATTCTCAACGTCCGGGCTGCTGTTGCCCGGTCTTTGAGACACAGCTGTTGTCTGTTTTTTTTTTTTAATCACCAGTGTTGGGCAAGTTACTTCCAAAATGTAATACATTATAGATTACTAGTTACTGTCATTTGAGAGTAATTAGTTATATTACAATATTACTGTCTCTGAATTGTAATGCGTTACACTACTTCTGCATTACTTTTGAGTTACTTTCACCAAAATAACTGGGGAAGTTTGATTTTGCAGCTAGCTTGTGAATTTCACCACCGGATCAATAAAGTCTCCTCTTTATCCACTTTAATACATCATAGATTATTCATATTTTGTATAATTAATATAAATATGCAAAGTAACTAAAGCTATACATAATAGATAAGTAAATCGTATAACAGGCAAGTAGGAGAAAATGAAAATACTCAAAAGTATGGCATTGTTGTAAAATGTTTGTTTATAGCACTCCAATGAGAAATTCATGTTGTTTAGGTTAAAACACTCTAAAGGAAATGTTCAGTTATAGTGTGATTAAAACTCACTGTTAACATTATTTACAGTACTTGATTTACAACTGATTTGTGAAAAGGTAGCCTACACAACCTTATTTAACAGTAATTTAGTTTTACTGCGAATAGTCACAGGAAGTGCTTTTATTTTGAAGTAGGCTATACGGAAGTTGTCTGTTGTGTAGCCTATTCTTGCTAACTTACTGAGATGCAACATGTCCGTCAGGCTCCAGTTGTTCACTTTCTTGTTTGTAAAACTGCAACATATTGAACAGTAAATGGTCACAGTAAAAGACAAGCGCTTTTGGTCGTCATTCGAATCCATTCCACTACAGGCAGAGTTACTCTCCACGGCTGATAAAATGCAATGATATTTACGTGTAGCAAGCCTCAACATTAATTCCCGACATGTTTATATCTGTCAGCCGCTGACGTACCGTCACCTGTTGGGACATACATGCTGTCCGTACCGTCTCTGGTTCTGGCTCTGACCACGGGAACAGAAACGGGACAGCTCACTTCAACGCAGTGTAATAACTCCTGAAAATAATATCCATCTCGCAAATGTATCTGTCTCTGCAGTCATCTCAACCATCGAATACAGCGACAGGAAAATAATACAGCTTTTTTTTTTCCTGTGAAGAAATGTGTTGCGGTGTGGGCGAATTCTTAAAAAAAAACAATGCACCACTAAATGTTGCGTTAAAATGCGTTGTAACTCGCGTTACTGAGATTGTAACGAGTATAATATTACCGAAATTTAATTAGTAATGCGTTATATTACTGCGTTACAGCAAAAAGGAATACATTACTGTAATTGCGTTACTTTTGTAACGCGTTACTCCCAACACTGGTAATAACTCCTGAAAATAATATCCATCTCGCAAATGTATCTGTCTCTGCAGTCATCTCAACCATTGAATACAGCGACAGGAAAATAATACGGCTTTTTTTTTTTCCTGTGAAGAAATGTGTCACGGTGTTGGTGAATTCTTTAAAAAAACAATGCACCACTAAATGTTGCGTTAAAATGCGTTGTAACTCACGTTACTGAGATTGTAACGAGTATAATATTACCGAAATTTAATTAGTAATGCGTTATATTACTGCGTTACAGCAAAAAGGAATACATTACTGTAATTGCGTTACTGTTTAACGCGTTACTCCCAACACTGCTCTTAATGTACTTACACAGAAATAGACATACAGCTTAAAGTGGCCATATTATGCTAATTTTCAGGTTCATAATTGTATTTTGAGGTTGTTCCAGAAATAGGTTTACATTAGAGATGCACCGATTGACCGGCTGGTGACCAGAATTGGCCGATTTTCACGTCATCGACCATGACCGGCGACCTGCCAATCAGTCTGACATATGCCGATTTTATGCCGGTCAAATTCACTCGGGTGCCACATGATTTACATTGCGCAACATCAGCACCACACGTGATGACAAATTAAGCAAACTTGCTTAAAAAGGAACTACACACTGTTTTCAGATAACGTTACTGTTGACGTTCAAACAGGCCTGTATGTGTGTTTTGAGAAATATCTTTATACTGCAAGGCTATATTTATTTTATTTTTATTTGTTATTTATATATTATTTCATTGCCATTACCTGTTTTCCCTGTTTCCATACATACAGAAGTTTGGTTTGCTAAATATATAACATTTTTTTAGTTGGATATTTGATGTGAAAAAATGGAAATGGAAATGGTTCTTCCATAACATTGCACTTTAGATGTGTGTGAATTTCCCACACCATGAGTAATTTATATAGTTCTATTTTATAGCGAACAATTATCTATTCAAAAAATGTTCTATGTTCTATGCAAAACGTAAAATGTTCTATTAAAGAAAAGATAGAAAATAAATATTTGTGTGTGCTGTAAAGTGGTTAGAAAAAATGAAATCGGAATCGGCTAAAATCGGTATCGGCTGGTCAAACTCAATGAAAAATCGAAAATCGGAATCGGCCTAAAAATTGTAATTGGTGCATCTCTAGTTTACATGGTTTAATTTTCAAAAAACACCATATTTTGTTCTACTGCACATTGCTGCAGCTCCTCCTTTCACACGCTGTCAGGTTTCTGTTTTAGCTACAGAGTGAGACCTCTTAAAGCCTATGTTGCAGGGTTTATTTTCTAATGAATTTGTGCAATTTGCTTGTTGGTAATAAACATTTAAACTGTTACCCAACAACATCAAATACAATGGATATCACAAAACGGAATAAAATACGAATATACGGAATAAAATATCTGTCTTTATTATGTGTATAATAATATTGGAGGGAAAGTGAAACACAGCTTGGACGGGGATGCTGTTCGGCTTTTCACAAGTTTAGACAGCTAGCTACGCCGACGTTTGCTAACGTTAACGTAACAGCGTTAGCCTAGACTGCTAGCTAGGTAAATATTACGACTGCCTTCGGAGTTTCCTATATCTGCGTCCACGTTATCAACATAAGACATGTTGCGTTAGTGCTCCTTTTGTACCATCATTTTATTGAATGAAATGTTAAGCTTTGCTCCTACGAGATGGGTGGGTTTTTGTTAGCTACATACAAAGCTACATACAAAGCTAACTGGCTATAGTTACTTACTGCTACTTTATACATGTACTCCACTACATCTAAGATGATAGTGTACTGTTTACTCCACTACATTTATACTTTTCAGATGACAGTTTTTCACCCCTGCCTGTCCGATGAAAACCACTATCTCCAGATGTGTTGATGTTGAATGTTTGTGATAAATTGGTGGATTAAGTGTTTCTTTATGTGTCTTCTACTTCTTAAGCTAAATAAACTGTATAAAAAGCATTTTTGGTTCAGCTGGAAAAAGCATCATCAAAAAGCTGAAATCATGGCTGTTCTCACGGTTCTCACAGGACAGCGATGCTATAAACATATGATGATCTTATAGAATATAATGCGTTGCTGTAGATTAAACTATCCAGCAGGAAATAAAGGAGTTAAAATGAGTCCAACCATAAACATCTACAGCAGTAAAATGCAACATAGGCTATACATTAATACAGGGTAATATTAATCCAGAAACATCAGATACTGACAGGACACATTTTGCAGCACAAAACTTACTTTACTTTAAGTACTTAAGGTTCATTTTGCTGGTAATACTTACATATCTTAAGTAAGATTTTACTACTACATTACTGTAAATATGAAAACATCTCATTTTAAGTGGAAATTTCAGGTTAAAGTCTGGACATGACAGAAACTCACGTTTGGCAGTAGTGGTTGTAGTGGTTGGAGGGAGGGTGGTTGTAGTGGTTGGAGGGAGGGTGGTTGGAGGCAGTGGCAGGCCAGCACAGCTGATGCTGAGGTCACTGTCAGTTCCAGTGGACGTGAAGGTGACAAAGCCCGGCTGGCTGCTGGTGATCTGGTTGTTGATCCAGGACTGATATTGGGACATTCTGGTGTAGACTCCTGGGAAATTAGGCTGGGCACAACCATTTCCAAAACTTACGATTCCCCCCAGGATCCAGCGGTTGCCCTGCTTGCTCACCAGCGGACCACCTGAATCCCCCTTTAAGAAGAGAAACATTTAGGAGAGAAATCTTTGCAGGAGATTAAATCTGACACCAACACAGGCGTAAAGATGTTTACCTGACAGGAGTCCTTCCCTCCAGCACGTAACCCGGCGCAGATCATGTTGTTTGTGATTGAGCCCACACCATAGTTACAGTTACACTCTCTGTTCCCCACGATAGGCACATTCACCTCCATTAGGTTTCCTGGGGGAGGAAGGGAAACTAAAGAGAAACAAATACAGTAAATAAACACGTGATGAATTATGAGTGTTTGATTACTACGTACTACTACGTAAGGTACAATCAGGAGTTAAAAGTTCAACAAAGTCAAACCAAAGAACAGGTCTACTACAACTTCAAAACAAAGAACTGAAACCTCAAATTGACAGATCATAGACAGGGACGAATAAAAATAATCTTAAAGCTGTTTATGCTGTTTACATCACCTATTGAAGATTTCCATGAAATATGCTATAAATATTTATGTTCCCAAGAGGATAAATCCTAATTTTTCAGCTGACCACTGAGCGTTTCCTCTCACACCCCTCTAATTTCTAGATTAATTTTAAAATCTATCTGGGAATATTTGACCACTAGTAACACTATGTTTTACAAGGAGCCAGGTGTAGCTACGTGCACCAACAAAGACAATGAAGAAGAAGACGGATTGCAACCGAACATGGATGAAAACAATTTGAAATGTTTTTTTCTAAATCGGCTTTTGGAAATGTTTATTTTTTATTTTTTATGAAGATAACACATTCAACACTTTGTTAGACCTAAAGGACACACAGTGTGATTTGGTGAGAAACTTAACTTTTAAATTTAACCAAGAAAACTCCACAGGTAAGTTGACCTTTCCTCTAGCACCATCACCAGAACAAACTCTTTACTGCAGAGGCTCTTTGCAGCAATTTATCTTTTGTATCGTGGGGTGTTTTATAAAATATTTTTAAACTTAATGATATTTCTAAAACTCTGTTTTGTTGCTCTATGGGTAAAGGAAGGTGGTACTCATTTTTGCATTTAAATGTCTGAGTAAACTCAGTTGTTGTCACCGTTGTACTGAAAGAAATAAATGTAACCTAGCTGCTTTCTGACCCACCTCCGGATGCAATGGTGCCCCAGCCGGTCACCCAGGAGCTAACACCGCTGAAGAAGGTGCTGCCTGGAGCTGCCAGGCAGACAGGAACAATGAAGTCTGTGAAAGTCACCGGTGAGGAGAGCTGCAGGAGGCAGATGTCGTTGTCATTAGTTCTGGAGTTATAGTTAGGATGTTTGATGACATTTGTTACCGTCCGAGACACCCCATTGGGGTTGGATCCCTGTAGACTCTGGAGACCCAGAGACACAGTCAGACTGGCTGGGATGCTAAAGAGAAACAAAACAGTGCAAAGAAGTTAAGAGTAGAGCAGTTAAGCAAACACGGAAACCACCGCCTAAGAGAATCTGCTCCTTAGTGCTTACCTTGAGAAGCAGTGAGCAGCAGTTGACTGTTAATGAGGGATCCTCCACAGAAGTGGCTCCCAGATGATTGCAGGCTGGCTTGCCAGGGCCAGTTACCTGGAGGGGCGTTCTGTCCTCCAACAATCCTGGTGTTGAGCGGACTTATACCGCACACTGCAGAGAGACAGACAATAAGAACACAGTGAGCAATACTCCCCTCTCCCTGGATTACCACTGAGCACTGCTGGATTATAAACTTTAACTGTTGGTTGAGGATTATGATCCTGGGATGCTCTCAGGTGTTTCTAATCTAACAGTCCTAAGTAACAGAGGAGAAACTATTCTTATTTCAGTTTCTACACATTTCATTGCTTTTACTGGGTTTGACAGCAAATACTAACAACCATGAAGATATAAACAAAACAACTAAAGTCCAACATGTTGACAGCCAGGTGAAAGTAAAGAAGTGTGCATAAAACTGACTTACCATCTAGTTGTGAGTGAGACTCTGAAAAATAGGGAACAAATACAAAATCACATTTAAAACATATTAATATTTACTGATGCCTAATGTGATCATTCGTAAAAAATCATTCAAACACAAATATTTTTTCTTCGTCATGAAGATGGTACTGTGATTATACAAGATAGAAGAGATAACATCTGATGCTGTTAACAGAGGCAAACTTTTATTTAATTTTTTATGAATGTGAACTATGTGGAAATGATTTATTTTTCTTTGACTAAAAACTGTCAGAGTACTTAAAGGGACACTCACCCATTCAGTATTGCTTCCATAAAGTTTGTGGGACTCACAAGACAACCTTACTTTTATTATTTTTGCTCTTGCATCACGTGTTGATCTTGATTTGATTATTTATTTATTTTATTCAATATCTAAATGTTATCGTCCATTTTCATATATATATACTGTATATCTCATTCATATACAGTGAGGAAAATAAGTATTTGAATACCCTGCTATTTTGCAAGTTCTCTCACTTAGAAATCATGGAGGGGTCTAAAATTGTCATCGTAGGTGCATGTCCACTGTGAGAACATAATCTAAAAAAAAAAAATCCAGAAATCACAATATATGATTTTTTAACTATTTATTTGTATGATACAGCTGCAAATAAGTATTTGAACACCTGTCTATCAGCTAGAATTCTGACCCTCAAAGACCTGTTAGTCTGCCTTTAAAATGTCCACCTCCACTCCATTTATTATCCTAAATTAGATGCACCTGTTTGAGGACGTTAGCTGCATAAAGACACCTGTCCACCCCATACGATCAGTAAGAATCCAACTACTAACATGGCCAAGACCACAGAGCTGTCCAAAGACACTAGAGACAAAATTGTACACCTCCACAAGGCTGGAAAGGGCTACAGGGAAATTGCCAAGCAGCTTGGTGAAAAAAGGTCCACTGTTGGAGCAATCATTAGAAAATGGAAGAAGCTAAACATGACTGTCAATCTCCCTCGGACTGGGGCTCCATGCAAGATCTCACCTCGTGGGGTCTCAGTGATCCTAAGAAAGGTGAGAAATCAGCCCAGAACTACACAGGAGGAGCTGGTCAATGACCTGAAAAGAGCTGGGACCACCGTTTCCAAGGTTACTGTTGGTAATACACTAAGACGTCATGGTTTGAAATCATGCATGGCACGGAAGGTTCCCCTGCTTAAACCAGCACATGTCAAGGCCCGTCTTAAGTTTGCCAATGACCATTTGGATGATCCAGAGGAGTCATGGGAGAAAGTCATGTGGTCAGATGAGACCAAAATAGAACTTTTTGGTCATAATTCCACTAACTGTGTTTGGAGGAAAAAGAATGATGAGTACCATCCCAAGAACACCATCCCTACTGTGAAGCATGGGGGTGGTAGCATCATGCTTTGGGGGTGTTTTCTGCACATGGGACAGGGCGACTGCACTGTATTAAGGAGAGGATGACCAGGGCCATGTATTGCGAGATTTTGGGGAACAACCTCCTTCCCTCAGTTAGAGCATTGAAGATGGGTCGAGGCTGGGTCTTCCAACATGACAATGACCCGAAGCACACAGCCAGGATAACCAAGGAGTGGCTCTGTAAGAAGCATACCAAGGTTCTGGCGTGGCCTAGCCAGTCTCCAGACCTAAACCCAATAGAGAATCTTTGGAGGGAGCTCAAACTCCGTGTTTCTCAGCGACAGCTCAGAAACCTGACTGATCTAGAGAAGATCTGTGTGGAGGAGTGGGCCAAAATCCCTCCTGCAGTGTGTGCAAACCTGGTGGAAAACTACAGGAAATGTTTGACCTCTGTAATTGCAAACAAAGGCTACTGTACCAAATATTAACATTGATTTTCTCAGGTGTCCAAATACTTATTTGCAGCTGTATCATACAAATAAATAGTTAAAAAATCATATATTGTGATTTCTGGATTTTTTTTTTAGATTATGTCTCTCACAGTGGACATGCACCTACGATGACAATTTCAGACCAATCAAATACTTATTTTCCTCACTGTATATATCTTTTTATGTGGTTTATTATATGTGCAATATGTTTTACTATACCTTATAAAATTAAAGTTCATTGTGGGGTAAAAAAAAAAAAAAAACAGAAAAAAGTTCCAGTACAACCCCACCCAGTCTTAATCTTACATAATGAAAATGACAACACTGTCTTTAACCATATCATTGAAAATATATAAACATGACAACACTTATAGTGTTAACATAGCGTGTCATTAAATCTTGACTCTGCAAAATTTAACATGTCAAAAGTATAGATAGCATGAGACAAACACTAAGTATGCTGTTATTTATGAGTGAGTGGTGACATACAGTGCATGTCTTTGTCTTCCAACAGCCACATGTTTTACATATTGTACATATCTCGTTTTACAGTAACAGATTAGCATTGTTCCGTGCTGTCTGCTGTCCCATCAAACTGGTTTTACTGCCTCCAATGTTGGCATACTTCAAGTCAACCCACAGAGTCCAGACAGGAAACCCAGACAGGGGATATTTTTCTATCAAAGCATCTTTTTAGATAGATAGATAGTGTTTTGTGCTCATTGCAACAGAGTTGCGCACAGTCATAGAGGTGTTGGTTAAAAGTTCTCCTAGCAAGGCACATCTGCACTCCCCGAACAAAGGAAACTCTGATGCACAGATGGTCTAGCTTAAGCTGTAAATATAAGATAGTTAAGGTCACAGTGGCCACGAGAAAAGTACGTTGTAAATCAACAACAAGTAGAATCAGGAACAGAATGTACCGCTCGTGTGAGCAGAAGAAGAAGCAACACAGCACAGTGGCCTCCACCCTGGCGTGTGCTGTGAGAAGATAACTGTCCCTGTGCTGAGAAGAAGACAACGCTCCAGAGCGAGGGGTGGGGGAGTTTATAAGAGTTTAGGGAAAGGATAGAACGGGGTTGACTCAGCGGAAGAGATGGGTGGACTGGCTCCGACTATTTGTCTGTTGCTAGGGAAACTTAGTCTCTGCTTTGTTATCCCACAGATCTGTGTCTGTAACTCTCATGCTTGATTCATTAAAACGTACTTGTTCGAAATAGTACTATCATCTCATTGTGTAGGACTGGTGTAAAACCAATTTAAGAATAAGTGAGGAAGAATAATTGGAGTCAGGTTTTGGTACCCTTTTTAGTAGAGATGCACCGATTACAATTTTTAGGCCGATTCCGATTTCCGATTTTTCATTGAGTTTGACCAGCCGATACCGATTTTAGCCGATTCCGATTTCATTTTTTCTAACCACTTTACAGCACACACAAATATTTATTTTCTATCTTTTCTTTAATAGAAAATTTTACATTTTGCATAGAACATTTTTTGAATAGATAATCGATCATTATAAAATAGAACTATATAAATTACTCCTGGTGTGGGAAATTCACACACATCTAAAGTGCAATGTTATGGAAGAACCATTTCCTTCTTTTCACATCAAATATCCAACTAAAAAAATTTGATATATTTAGCAAACTAAACTTCTGTGTATGAAAACGGGGAAACAGGTAATGGCAATAAAATAATATATAAATAACAAATAAAAATAAAATAAATATAGCCTTGCAGTATAAAGATATTTCTCAAAACACACATACAGGCCTGTTTGAACGTCAACAGTAACGTTATCTGAAAACAGCGTGTAGTTCCTTTTTAAGCAAGTTTGCTTAATTTGTCATCGTGCATAAATATTAACAATACCGTTGCTGTCAACAGGCCTATCTGCTAACGTTAGCTACCGGCGGTTACCTCGGAACAATCCAGCAAATAGATGGTACCCTAGAGTGCCGTTACCTGAAACAGATGATTTAATGTCACCGCTCATTTTACACACAGTTTAGCAACAAAACTAAACTAAACGCTGAGGGAAGATGACTATGTTTTTAATGTTGATTTTGAGCGGTATGCAACCCACTAACCTGGAAAGCGTTTTAAACAGTAACGTTAATAGGCCTACAGCGTGTCGGAGGAATACATCGTCTCTTTTTTATTTTTTATTTTTTTTAACACAGCGTCAGAGGCAGAGGGACCACAGCGTTCGCTAATGTTAGCTTCTTGTCTCATCTGGGGTCTGATAAACAGTAAATTCATCAAAGTCAGTGTGCCCAACGCTATTTTCCGATAAACTGTAGCTGTCATATTTCACGAAACCTGCGTGAGTGCGGTTTTCACGTTCCAGTTGTTCAGCCTCAGAGTGGAGAGAGAGCGGCCGACCGTTCGTTCACACGGAAGATTTCCCCAACAACGACAATCCCAAAATGATGCTGTATACTTATACTTCTACTGCAGTTATTGCTGCTCATCATATTACCACTACTACTGTTATTTCTCCAGTCTCCGAGGATGCTTTGATAAAACATCCCAGCAGCAGAAGTTAAAGGGGCACTCAACTCATTTTACTCATGAAGTTCAGTTTACTCTATAATACTATTACCAAGCCTTCGAAAAATAATTGTATAATATAAATTATAAATAACCATGATGATGGCCTACACTTCAACAGTAAGTGAACGTATCACTAAATCACATCTTTCCTACATACAGTGGCATAAAGCATTTGCTGTGATGGATGACTAATGTAGGCTATAGCCTACTTTATTAATCCCACAAGGGGAAATTACAATACAGTAATAACTAACACAGATGTTCTTCTTTTCCCCAGTAAAAATGTTGCAATCAGGGTACGTGTGTACCCTGAAACCCTGCAGCACACATTCCTCTGAGCAGTGATAAAAGAAACCTGTGGCAACCACAGAACTCCCTGAACCAGTTCGTGATGCTGTAGGCCTAATCTATCAAACTGGTTAGTTGTCCTTGGCAGAAAAGAAATTGAGTGTCTGTCAAATCGAGTAGGTTACAACAGCATACGGCAGACTTAAAACTCTCAGCTCTGCAACAACTTAAAACGTATTAAAATCTATTGAAGGTGGAAGAGCATGCAATACATGTCTCATCTGCTTCATCAAGATGGTCTGTCAGTCAACAGATAATTGACAGGCGTGATGTGGACTAAATTATAATCTACTCATTACACAGTCTTCAATCTTAAAACTGAAGAAACGTAATTTATTTTTTACACTAAATATAGAATTGAATTATTAAAATGCATGTGAATTTTAAAGCAGACCTCAAAGAAAACTGTATAAAGTAAAAAGACTACCCGTTAAATCCATGATTTCTATGATGATACTGTGAGGCTGTGTCCGTTTTTATGACTTTATAACCAGGGAGGAGGAGAAGAAGAAGTAGTGATTTATAGTGACTGACAGGCTGTAAAGCAGGGGTCATCAACTAGACATTTTTCCAAGGGCCAGAATTTTTCTAAGCAGACACTCCGGGGGCCGGACTTCCTAATACGCCTAGTTTTATTCGAAATGCTATATATATAATGCAGATTAATTTCTTTGGTTGTTTTGACCTCCTACAAACATAATAAACAGACACGATAACTTTTGGACTTTAAAAGCGTTTTAGAGAATTTACTTGACCTGGACACTCCTAAATTTGATCACTTTCATACATTTTACATCTTTTGCACTTCTTAAATTCTTTTAATGTACCATGTTTCTACTGATTTTATTTTATAAATGGTCTTATTTAGTTATATAATAAAGCACCTCGTGCTTGCCTATGTGTCAGAAATGTGCTGTATAGATAAACTTGCCATGCCTTTTATTCATGCATACTTTGAATCATTAACGTGCACTCAGTGTGACAGGATCACAGAGTTGGTGGGTTTTTGATCCCCAAGTACTTTTTATTTACTTCAAAAGTAGTATTTTGAATACAGGACTTGCACTCGTTTTACTTCACTACTTACTAACTTAATTCATTACAATATTTGACTTGACTTTGAATATTTGATTTTAGAAAAAAAAATTATATATATATATATATTTTTTTTTTTTTTTTTTTTAAAGATAATTTTTTTGGGCTTTTCCGCCTTTAATTTGACAGGACAGCTAGCTGAGAAAGGGGAGAGAGAGAGGGAGAAGACATGCAGGAAATCGTCACAGGTTGGATTGGAATCCTGGACCTCCGCGTTGAGGCATAAACATCTCAGTATATGTGCGCCTGCTCTACCACTGATCCAACCCAGCCACGCCCAAGTACTTTTTATTTACTTCAAAAGTTGAATACAGGACTTGCACTTGTTTTACTTCACTACTTACTAACTTAATTCATTACAATATTTGACTTCCTCCTCAGTGTGCTTCCACTCAGGAGATCTCAAACATGATTGGTTCAGGTGTGTGCAGTGAGGAGGGTCCTTACCGTGTGTCAGGAGAGTCAGCAGAGCCACCACAAAGATCACCTTGTAGAGAGCCATAACTGTAAGTACATACCATCAGATCTGCTCCGGCATTAAATAATCTTCTTGTGCCCTTCCCCTTCCCCTCTCTCTCTATATCTCCCACACAGTAACACATTGTTACCTGTCAAAAGACTCGCCCAACCCCTCACCGCAAACCACCTGTTTAACTGGATATCAAATGAGAAAAAAGATGTCCTCTCTAGGCTACAGTAACTACATTCACACAAGTACTGTTCTTATTATGTATTTTTATTTAATGCCACGTTATAGTTCTAGTCCACTTGTACAGTCACAGGAAAATGTTTGTTTTTTTACATTTATTTCACATCTGTAGTAACTAAAAACATAAAAAAATAAATGTATAAAATGCAATGAATTATTACAAATGAAACGTTCTGACGTGTGAGCTCTTATAAAAATCTGTGTTGTGTCTCAGTCAAAGAGACATTTCTCCTCTAATCTCCCATTTCATTTCATATTTATAAATTTCACATTTTACAAAAATAATCAAAAATTGGAGAAAAGTCCAGAAAGTGAAAACTGATTTGTCTATCAGATCTTAGATTCTTCTTCTTTTTCTCTTCCATTAAGCATCAGACGACTCCCCAGATTTGTCTGGTGACCCTTTGGAGTGGCCTGAGCCCTAGGTTGGGAACCACTGGAGATTTGGAGAACCACCAAACTTGACAGCAGAATGTGCGGTCCTCCATGCAAACTCTGACCAGTGCCTACGGACATTTTGGAGACAATGGGAATTGGCGACGCAGATGGTGAGGTGGTGAACTGAAGTCAGACTGCAGAAAGTAAATGTGGGAATAACGATTACTTGTAATATTTTCAAGTATTGTTGCCTCACGCACATTTTTTCACTCCATATCATTCATGTTACCATGAAGATTAAATCCAGAAGTGCTATTTGTGCTTGTACTGAGTGATACTTGTTCTATAAACACCTTGTAAAATCCAACTCAAATCTTTAATAAAAATTTGTTCTTAATATTTAATCGGCGCTGTCTCACCGTCACATTGTCCGCTACGGAGCTCAGGAGGAGGAGATGGCCTGACTGCATGGAATACATTTGCACGAAGACATTTGTTTAGTGCAAATTCAACAAGTCTTCATTTTACACCCTTCATTTTAGACTAGATAGATTTTTAAAAAACAAATCTCCTCCTTACTCTACATGTTACATTAACATAAAGCCTCCACATCTGTCTCTACATGTCACATTAACGTAAAGCCTCCACATCTGTCTCTACACATTACATTAATGTAAAGCCTCCACATCTGTCTCTACATGTTACAGTAAACCACATCTGTTGGACTATTATCTTTTTTACATTGCAAGTAATCCTTATACTTCATACTGTGACCTTATCACATTACCTGGTCACCTGGCACCACCGTTGGAAGCAGTAATGTTGGGGAGAGTTGCGTTGGTGCTGTTGCTGGCGCTGGTGTTGTTGGGGGAGTTTGAAGCTGAAGATAAGAACCCCACTGTAAGAGCCAGGAAGGATTCAAAGGTGCTCAGTTTGGGGAATTGCATCACTGCATCTCGTGTTTGTCTGGTGGTGTTTTCAGCTGATAACACTGCTGCCTGGAACCAAGAGTCGCCCAGCTTACACATCAACGGACCTCCAGAATCACCCTGAACAAACAGACACGCATGTTCAACATTTGTATGAAGTGGACATTCAGTCGCATCTTCCTGTGAAACTACACAAAATAATATTATTTTTTTCTAGTTTCACTAAATGTGCTATTTAGACAATACCTTCTTATACTTTAAAGGATTAGATAAAAAGTTTGATACCTCTCTCATGTTTGTGCAGTAAATTTAATGGATAACTTAACATGTGGCCAACACGGGCACGTTTACAGTGATGTTGATCAATGTGCATTGTCTCTGAGGAAATAAAATTTGCCAAAAAACATAAAGCTACAGCCAGGAGCCATGTTATACTTTAGTTTGTACGGGTTGAATAAAAAGGATATAACATGTTAATCAGTAAGCATTAGAGTTGGTGGTAGGTGGAATTTGTTACCATTTGACAGAGCCAGGCTAGCTGGTTCCCCCTGTTTCCAGTCTTTATGCTAAGCTAAGTTAGCCTACTGCTGACTGTAGCTTCATATCTACCGTACATGCTTGAGAGCGGTATTGATCTTCTCATCAAGCTCTCAGCAAGAAAGGGAATAAGTATCCAGAAATGCCTGTTTAAAGATCAACAAACTCCTGTTTAAAACAGAGACATATAAACGTATAATAATCTCCTGCTCTCATTAATCACCTTCTCCAGTGTAAAAGTTCTGGTACAAATGCTGTCACTTGATGACCCGTTCCCGCAATTTTCCACCGATGTCTCGAACTCCTGCAGAACTTGTTCCGCTGAAGTTTGGTTATGTTTAGGGTTAAGGTTAGGGTTAGCTGCCTGGAAGGCGACGTTGGAGGCTTAAAACACCATTGAGCGCATCAGTTGCAATACAAAGTGTGAACACAGCAAATACAAAATGATGCACACAACATTGTTTGGAGTTTGATGGAAAAGTGCCTTCATAAAAACATCAGTCTTGGGTTTAAATATCTCCCTCAATATAAAAATCATACAACTTCAATAAAAGAGCTGCAACAAGCTGATACAGAATATATAACCAGTGTTAAAATGTAACTACTCTAAGTACATTTTCTCAAGTACTGGACTTAAGTACATATTCAAAGTACTTGTACTTTACTTGAGTATTTACATGTTCTGCTACTTTATACATGTACTCCACTACTTCTAAGATGATATTGTAGTGTTTACTCCACTGCATTTATCTGAACGCTTTAGTTAATATTTTTTTCAGCTGACCACTGAGCGTTTCCTCTCACACCCCTCTAATTTCTGGATTAATTTGAAAATCTATCTTGGAATATTTGACCACTAGTAACACTATGTTTTACAAGGAGCCAGGTGTAGCTACGTGCACCAACAAAGACAATGAAGAAGAAGACGGATTGCAACCGAACATGGATGAAAACAATTTAAAATGTTTTTTTTTAAATCGGCTTTTTTTTTAATATGAAGATAACACAATCAACACTTTGTTAGACCTAAAGGACACACAGTGTGATTTGGTGAGAAACTTAACTTTTAAACTTAACCAAGAAAACTCCACAGGTAAGTTGACCTTTCCTCTAGCACCATCACCAGAACAAACTATTTACTGCAGAGGCTCTTTGCAGCATTTTTTCTTTTGTATCGTGGGGTGTTTCATAAAATATTTTTAAACTTAATGATATTTCTAAAACTCTATTTTGTTGCTCTATGGGTAAAGGAAGGTGGTACTCATTTTTGCATTTAAATGTCTGAGTAAACTCAGTTGTTGTCACCGTTGTATTGAAAGAAATAAATGTAACCTAGCTGCTTTCTGACCCACCTCCGGATGCAATGGCGCCCCAGCCAGTCACCCAGGAGCTAACGCCGCTGAAGAAGGTGCTGCCTGGAGCTGCCAGGCAGACAGGAACAATGAAGTTTGTGAAAGTCACCGGTGAGGAGAGCTGCAGGAGGCAGATGTCGTTGTCATTAGTTTTGGAGTTATAGTTAGGATGTTTGATGATATTTGTTACCGTCCGAGACACCCCATTGGGGTTGGATCCCTGTAGACTCTGGAGACCCAGAGACACAGTCAGACTGGCTGGGATGCTAAAGAGAAACAAAACAGTGTAAAGAAGTTAAAGGGGTAATTGAGTGATTATATAGGGTATTTTACACTGTTCCCTTAAGGTCTCCTAATAGGGTATGTAACATTGGTTGGGCTGAAAATTGCCCGAATTCTATTTTATTAGGCCCTTAACTACCCTGTGAATATGGCTCTATTTGGAACAAGAGCTTTTCTTCCAAATATGGTCTGCTCATGAATATTTAGATGAGCTGTGCGCTGATTGGTTTGAGCGAACCCCATAGAAACACATTGGAGACGAGACAGCAGGTCTCATATTTCAGACACTGCAAAGTTATAGGTTGTCGGGCTATTTCGTTATTAAATTCACTTCTGAGACTTTTTTAAGCGAGAAATCAACTATATAAAGCTCAAATATGGGCCGTTTTACGAAAATTGATGGCCAATTGCAAATTTAGTAAGACGTGTCGGACTTTAGGAGCTCCACACAGTCTGACGAGAAAGCGGCAACCTCCATACCTAGTGAAAGTCACCGGTTCTCGGTTACTGGAGAACCGGGGCTCGGGGCTCCGCGGAGCTCCGGAGCTGCAAGCTATGTGTCCCATTTAATCCTATGGGGAAAGATTGTTGCTACACTTTCGGCATAACTTTCGTATATTTACAGTTTGAATTTCGTCATGCCACTTACATAACATGTACCCCAAGGTCTTATAAAGCTAACTATGGTGTCTGATTTCAATTTAATGTACTTCTGTGAACATTAGGGATTTTGTTAGCTGCTACTGTCCCTCCAATCCTATGTTTACAGATCGCGGCTAGTTAGCTTCACTTTCGGCATAATTAAAGTATATTTACAGTTTGAATTTCGTCACGCCACTTACATAACATGTACCCCAATGTCTTATAAACCTAACTATGGTGTCCGATTTCAATTTTAATGCATTTTTGTGAACATTAGGGATTTCGCTAGCTGCTACTGTCCCTCCAATCCTATGAATTGTGTCTAGCTGCAAGTCTTGGAGCTCCATCAGGGCCTCGGCATTTTGTAGTCCAGTAACCCAGAACCGGTGACTTTGCGCAGGTATGGAGCGCCGCGGGCTTCCCTTTGTGACGGAGATCCAGCTAGCTCACAGCGAGCTGGGGTCTATGAAGTAGGACACGCCGGGCGGCGAAGCAGCACCGGCTGCTGTCATGTAGCCTGCTGAGCTCCTGCTGAACTGCGACACACAGTCGAACAAAATTTGCAATTAGCCATCAATTTTTGTAAAACGGCCCATATTTGACCTCTACATAGTTGATTTCTCACATAAAAAAAGTCTCAGAAGTGAATTTAGTAATGCAAGAGCAGGAGAACAATGTAAAAAGTGTCTGAGATTTGCACGACCTAGATTTAGAAGACTAACTGACCTCAGATCAGTTAGTGGCCTATGTAAATGTTTGGGCGTGACAAAGATAGAGACTAGAGCCTCATTTGCTCGTTTTCAGAGGCAGTTTCAAATTGTGAGATTTGCAGAGGAAAGAGGTGTCAATGGGATTTTGAGATTCTATGTATGTCCTAGTTACCCACTAAACTGTCATTATTCAACTATGACAAGGTAAAATTGGTTATGCATTCAATCACCCCTTTAAGAGTAGAGCAGTTAAGCAAACACAGAAACCACCGCCTAAGAGAATCTGCTCCTTAGTGCTTACCTTGAGAAGCAGTGAGCAGCAGTCACCACCCATTGACTGTTAATGAGGGATCCTCCACAGAAGTGGCTCCCAGATGTTTGCAGGCTGGCTTGCCAGGGCCAGTTACCTGGAGGGGCGTTCTGTCCTCCAACAATCCTGGTGTTGAGCGGACTTATACCGCACACTGCAGAGAGACAGACAATAAGAACACAGTGAGCAATACTCCCCTCTCCCTGGATTACCACTGAGCACTGCTGGGATTATAAACTTTAACTGTTGCTTGAGAATTATGATCCTGGGATGCTCTCAGGTGTTTCTAATCTAACAGTCCTAAGTAACAGAGGAGAAACTATTCTTATTTCAATTTCTACACATTTCATTGCTTTTACTGGGTTTGACAGCAAATACTAACAACCATGAAGATATAAACAAAACAACTAAAGTCCAACATGTTGACAGCCAGGTGAAAGTAAAGAAGTGTGCATAAAACTGACTTACCATTTAGTTGTGAGTGAGACTCTGAAAAATAGGGAACAAATACAAAATCACATTTAAAACATTTATATTAACTGATGCCTAATGTGATCATTTGTAACCATAGAAATAAAAGTCATTCAAACACAAATATTTTTTCTTTGTCGTGAAGACGAAGAAGAGATAACCACTGATACTTTAACAGAGGCAAACTTTTATTTTTATTTTTTATGAATGTGAACTATGTGGAAATGATTTATTTTTCTTTGACTAAAAACTTGTTAGTACTAGAATACTTAAAGGGGCACTCACCCATTCAGTATTGCTTCCATAAACTTTGTGGGACTCACAAGACAACCTTATTTTTATTATTTTTGCTCTTGCATCACGTGTTGATCTTGATTTGATTATTTATTTATTTTAGTTAATATCTAAATGCTATTGTTCATTTTCATATATATATATATATATATATATATACTGTATATCTCATTCATATATATTTTTTTGTGTTTTGTTATATGTGCAATATGTTTTACTGTACCTTATAAAATTAAAGTTCATTGTGGGGTAAAAAAACAAACAGGAAAAAGTTCCAGTACTACCCCACCCAATCTTAATCTAACATAATGAAAATGACAACACTGTCTCTAACCATATCATTGGAAATATGTAAACATGACAACACGTATAGTGTTAACATAGCCTGTCATTAAATCTTGACTCTGCAAAATTTAACAAGTATGTCAAAAGTATTGATAGCATGAGACAAACACTACGTATGCTGTTATTTATGAGTGAGTGGTGTTGACATACAGTGCATGTCTTTCTCTTCCAACAGCCACATGTTTTACATACTGTCTTGTTTTAAAGTAACAGATTAGCAGTGTTCTGTGCTGTCTGCTGTCCCATCAAACTGGTTTGACAGACAGGGGACATTTTTCTCTCAAAGCATGTCTTTTTATTTGTGCAACTGCCACATTGTGTGATGACAGACAAGGGGTGAATGCTTATTGACTGTGTCTGCACCGACAGACATCTGATGATCACTGACTGACAGTTTACAACACGACAATCCCAAAATGATGCTGTATGCTTATACTTCTACTGCAGTTACTGCTGCTCATCATATTACCACTACTACTGTTATTTCTCCAGTCTCCAAGGATGCTTTGATAAAACATCCCAGCAGCAGAAGTTAAAGGGGCACTCAACTCATTTTACACATGAAGTTCAGTTTACTCTATAAGACTACTACCAAGCCTGCGAAAAATAATTGTATAATATAAATTATAAATAACCATGATGATGGCCTACACTTCAATAGTAAGTGAACGTATCACTAAATCACATCTTTCCTACATACATAAAGCATTTGCTGTGATGGATGACTAACACAGATGTTCTTCTTTTCCTCAGTAAAAGTGTTGCAATCAGGGACTTAACGTGTGTACCCTGAAACTCTGTAGCACACATTCCTCTGAGCAGTGATGAAAGAAATTAGCCTGGATGCCAGCCGAACTTAGCTGCGTCCACAACATTTGAGGTCGGGAAGTTTGGTCTGGACTTGATCCGTTGTGGAGCAACTATGTTCGAACCAGAGCTGTTTGGACCAATCAAATTGTCAAGGCGGGCTTTATACGACGATGGACAGATGATCAACAGTAACATAATCAACCACGTCACCAAAGAGCGCTTGGGTTGAATTCGTTTACAACAAAGATGGCTGCCGCTGGAGAATTGAGATGTGCAGATTCCGCCATTGTGTCTGTTATAGAAGATATCCACAGCACATTAATTTTAAAAGAGGGACAGAGAACCGCAATCAAGGCATTTCTCGATCGGAAAGATGTTTTTGCCGTCCTACGGGATTCGGCAAAAGTTTAATTTATCAGCTGGCCCCGATGGTTGCTAAGAAGACATACGTCACATACTCCGTTGCTCTGATTGGTTGTTGGTCTATCCAATTGAGTGCAGAGGCATTTTCTTTCCTGGTCGGTTGAAACATCCCATAATCACAGCCCAAAGGAGCAGTATCAGACTCATATCTTGACTAGAATCTGAGTATGACAACGTCAAGATAGAAAGAAACCTATGGCTACCACAGAACTCCCTGAACCAGTTTGTGATGCTGTAATCTATTAAACAGGTCAGTTGTCTTTGGCAGAAAAGATATTGAGTGTCTGTCAAATCGAGTAGGTTACAAAAGCATACGGCAGACTTAAAAATCTTAAAAAAGCTCTGCAACAACTTAAAACATATTCAAATCTATTGAAGGTGGAAGAGCATGCAATACATGTCTCATCTGCTTCATCAAGATGGTCTGTCAGTCAACAGATAATTCACAGGCGTGATGTGGACTAAATTATACTCACATTACACAGTCTTCAATCTTAAAACTGAAGAAACGTAATTCATTTTTTACACTAAATATAGAATTGAATTATTAAAATGTATGGGAATTTTAAAGCAGACCTCAAAGAAAATTGTATAAAATAAAAAGACTACCCGTTAAATCCATGATTTCTATGATGATAATGTGAGGCTGTGTCAGTTTTTATGACTTTATAACAGATTCTTTTCTTTGGTTGTTTTGACCTCCTAGAAACATTATAAACAGACACGATAACTTTTGGACTTTAAAAGCGTTTTAGAGAATTTACTTGACCTGGACACTCCTAAATTTGATCACTTTCATACATTTTACATCTTTTGCACTTTTTAAATTCTTTTAATGTACCATGTTTCTACTGATTTTATTTTATAAATGGTCTTATTTAGTTATATAATAAAGCGCCTTATGCTTGCCTGTGTGTCAGAAATGTGCTGTATAGATAAACTTGCCATGCCTTTTATTCATGCATACTTTGAATCATTAACGTGCACTCAGTGTGACAGGATCAGTTGGTGGGTTTTTGATCCCCAAGTACTTTTTATTTACTTCAAAAGTAGTATTTTGAATACAGGACTTGCCCTCGTTTTACTTCACTACTTACTATCTTAATTCATTACAATATTTGACTTCCTCCTCAGTGTGCTTCCACTCAGGAGATCTCAAACATGATTGGTTCAGGTGTGTGCAGTGAGGAGGGTCCTTACCGTGTGTCAGGAGAGTCAGCAGAGCCACCACAAAGATCACCTTGTAGAGAGCCATAACTGTAAGTACATGCCATCAGATCTGCTCCGGCGTTAAATAATCTTCTTGTGCCCTTAACCCTTCCCCTTCCTCTCTCTATACCTCCCACACAGTAACACAAACATTACCTGTCAAAAGACTCGCCCAACCCCTCACCGCAAACCACCTATTTCACCGGATATCAAACATTACATACAGTACAGTACAGTAACTGACATTCACACAAGTACTGTTCTTATTATGTATTTTTATTTAATGCCACGTTATAGTTCTAGTCCACTTGTACATTCACAGGAAAATGTTTTTTTTACATTTATTTTGCATATGTAGTAACTAAAAACATAAAAAATAAATGTATAAAATGTAATGAATTGTTACAAATGAAACGTTCTGACTTGTGAGCTCTTATAAAAATCTGTGTTGTGAGACATTTCTCCTCTAATCTTCTCCCATGTTATTTAATATTTATATATTTCACATTTTACAAAAAGAATCAAAGATTGGAGAAAAGTCCAGAAAGTGAAAACAGATTTGTCTATCAGATCTTAGTTTCTTCTTCTTCTTCTCTTCCATTAATCATCGGACGACCCCTCAGATTTGTCTGATGATTCTTTAGAGGGGCCCGAGCCCTAGGTTGGGAACCACTGGACCATCTAACTGTAGATACAGTTTTTAAAGTAGCTCCACCTGGAGCAGCTACAACAATAACATGCTGCTCTCTTGTTGATGCTTCAGTATTCAAGCTATGTCACATAGAATCAGATATCAGTCACAGACAGAGACACTTCACTTCACTTCATGTACTTTTACTGCATGGTGCCAAGAAAACTTCTGTACTTTTACTGCTGATACTTTAACTGCATTTTACTGACTTTTTATATATGTACTTATATACTTTAAATGAAGGACTTTTACCTGTAAGTAATTTTTACATTACTATATCAATACTTTACTGAAGTAAAGAAATACTTCTTCAGCGACTGTTTAAAGCACTTGATGAGTTCCAGTCAATGCGTCAGTGCCCCCTGAAGTCAGACTGCAGAAAGTAAATGTGGGAATAACGATTACTCGTAATATTTTCAAGTATTGTTGCCTCACGCAGTGGTGTAGTCCAGGGTATACGCTGGTATACGTCGTATACCTACTTATTTTTCAGTCAGCATTGCGTATACCCACTTCTAAATCCCCCCTGATGCGCACCATTCAGTAATATCTGTGAGCCAGATTGCTGATTTTTTCCTCAAGGATAGTGAAGCCATGACCCACCCTCCTCTGCCTCTAATTGGCTGGTACTCGCTGCTTTCACTGATTAGATTGGTTAACTTTAGGCATGAGGACTGATGAGCCAATCAGAGGCAGAGTAGGGCGGGTCATGCCGAGGAAAATATCGCTACTACCTCAGGTGAAAAAAAAAAAACCCTCAGGTGCCGGTGCCACTTGACTACGATAACGGCAGCAGACCAAACAACAGATGAAGAAATAACACAAGCGGCGGTGTGCCAGCCCAGTTGATGGAAGACATAATTCTGAGGTAAGTTTTAAGGTGGTTTCCAAATGAATCATTATTTTAAACTACTGGCAAATTGCCAGTGGCAATATGACTGCACATTTAGAGGAGAAGAGATAACACCATGTTTGCCTCATGATAAATACATTTTACATTCATTCAGGCTGCTTGTGTGACCAGTAGTAACTACAAACTGCTCCTAATCAAGTCATGATCATTTTATAATAGTGAGCAAGTAGAAATGACAAATTTTTACAATTCTTACATGTCACTGTTTCTAAAACAGGGCTTTTTTCTGGACTACTTTAAAAAAAAAAACTAAAAAAAAAACTGAGAAACTGTGAAAACTGAGAGTATACCCACTTCTCCAGGGACCACTACACCACTGCTCACGCACATTTTTTCACTCTATATCATTCATGTTACCATGAAGATTAAATCCAGCAGTGCTATTTGCGCTTGTACTGAGTGATAATTGTTCCATAAACACCTTGTAAAATCCAACTCAAATCTTTAATAAAAATTTGTTCTTAATATTTAATCGGCGCTGTCTCACCGTCGCATTGTCCGCTACGGAGCGCAGGAGGTGTCACGCTTGTGACTTGTGTTTCCTGTTTTATTTTGTAATCTGTTTGTTCTCACTTGTCTTGTCCAGTTTACTTCCTGTTTTCTGTTTTCCCGCCTGTCTGATTGTTCTGCCCCGCCCTGATGTGTTTCACCTGTTGTATCACCTGTCCCTTGTTAGTCCTTGTTACCTCTTGTATTTAGTCTCTGTCTTTCCCTTGTCTGTTGTCAGATCATTGTATGTTGTTTGGAGTGTCTGTGTGTCATCTACCCTGTTGGTCATCGGTGTTCCTGATGTTTTGCCTGTTCCTGTTTTGGATTCTGCCTGTTTCTGTTTTTGTTAGATTTTTGCCTGCTGTTCCAGGACACCTTTTGTTCATTGGATTTCATTTTAATAAATCCTTCAGATTACTCTTGTTTTCTGCCATCTTGCATTTGGGTCCTACATTCCCTGAAACTCCTGACAGAATGATCTGACCTCATTGGACCCAGCAAAGAGGCTTATTTTCCGGTGGGTTCCCAGATTTTGTTTTTTCTGTCCTACTGTTTTGCCGCTCCAAACCGATCTGGACATGGAGCCTGCACACGCTATGTCAGAAGAACTATGTGACTTACTTTTTGACCTAGTTGAGCTGAAGACCTTGTGGAAGGAGGCTACCAGTGAGTACCTTAAGGAGTCAATTTTGTTGGAAGCTCGTGAGAAGGTGTCAAAGAAACCCTGGCTTAATGACTCTATTCCTGCATGGGCTAAACGTTTTCTTTCCACTCCAACTCCTCCACCTGCAAATGAGTTGTGTTTGTCTACGCCTGTTAGCTCCACCAAGGCTCCTCAAGTTTTCGGCCTACTCCAGTGCCAGCTAGCACCCACTAGCCTGCCTGCTTTTCGGCCTGCTAGCAGTGTGGCTACTCGTTCTCTGTTTTTGACCCCGCTTGCTCCTTTGCCCGCTTTGCCCAGTCCTGTCTCTCTACCTGGAGGAGAGCCAGAGACTCATATGACTTTGTTTCAATATTTTGCCATGTCGGTTAAAAAGACTGAGGAGGCCAAAGCAGCCAGCCTTTCAGCTGGAAAGGAAAAGTCTAGTACAGCTACTAGCAGCTCCCCTGACCTCCTGTCTGTCAGCTCATCAGCTACCCGTTCAGCAGATACCCTCAACTGCAAGCAATCCTTTGAGGGAACTCGCCTAGCCATATTCCCTGGGAACCGTGGAGGCCGGAGACGGGGTAGAAGACAACATGGTTCCCGACGCCATGCCCTGCTTCACCCTCTCTTCAGCCCAGAGTCCTCGCTGTCCAGCGGCCTCGAGCCCGTGCTGTCCAGCGAGCTAGAGCCTGAGCTGACCTGTGTTCCTGAGCCTGAGCTGACCTGTGTTCCTGAGACTGAGCTGACCTGTGTTCCTGAGACTGAGCTGACCTGTGTTCCTGAGCCTGAGCTGACCTGTGTTCCTGAGCTTAAGCTGACCTGTGTTCCTGAGCTTAAGCTAACCTGTGTACCTGAGCCTGAGCTGACCAGTGTACCTGAGCCTGAGCTAACCTGTGTACCTGAGCCTGAGCTGACCTGTGTTCCTGAGCTTGAGCTGAACTGTGTTCCTGAGCTTAAGCTAACCTGTGTACCTGAGCCTGAGCTGAACAGTGTACCTGAGCCTGAGCTAACCTGTGTACCTGAGCCTGAGCAAACCTGTGTACCTGAGCCTGAGCAAACCTGTGTACCTGAGCCTGAGCTGACCTGTGTTCCCGAGCTGACGTGCAACCCTTCTGTTCCCGAGCTGACGTGCAACCCTTCTGTTCCCGAGCTGACGTGCAACCCTTCTGTTCCCGAGCTGACGTGCAACCCTTCTGTTCCCGAGCTGGCGTGCAGCTCTCCTGACCCTGGGCTGGCGTGCAGCTCTCCTGACCCTGGGCTGGCGTGCAGCTCTCCTGACCCTGGGCTGGCGTGCAGCTCTCCTGACCCTGGGCTGGCGTGCAGCTCTCCTGACCCTGGGCTGGCGTGCAGCTCTCCTGACCCTGGGCTGGCGTGCAGCTCTCCTGACTCCGAGCTGGCGTGCAGCTCTCCTGACTCCGAGCAAGTTAGCAGCCCACCTGAATGCAAGCTGGCTAGCAACCTCCCTGATCCCGTGAATCCAGGCTAGCTAGCAGCCTTCCTGAGCCCCGGCTAGCTAGCAACCTCCCTGAGCCACAGCTAGCTAGCATCTCCCCTGAATCCAGGCTAGCTAGCAACCTTCCTGAGCCCCGGCCAGCTGGCAACTTCCCTGAGCCCCAGCTGGCTAGCAGCTCCCCTGAATCCAGGCTAGCTAGCAGCTTTCTTGATCCCCAGCTGGCTAACAGCCTCTCTGAGCCCCGGCTAGCAGGTAGCCTTCCTGAGTCCAGGCTAGCTAGCACTCTCCCAGATCCCAGGCTAGCTAGCAGCCCCCCTGAATTTAGGACAGCTAGCAGCCTTCCTAGTGTCCCCGAGCTCCCTAGTGTCCCCGAGCTCCCTAGTGTCCCCGAGCTCCCTAGTGTCCCCAAGCTGCCCAGTGTCCCAACACTACCCAGCTTCCCCGAGCTTCCTAGTGTCCCCGAGCTTCCTAGTGTCCCCGAGCTTTTCCCCGAGTTTCCTAGTGTCCCCAGGTTGTCATTGATCCTGGACCCCCAGCTGGCTAGCAGCTTCCCGGAATCCCGGCTGGCTAGCAGCCACCCCGAGCTTCGGCTGGCTAGCAGCTTCTCTGAACCCCGGCTGGCTAGCAGCCTTTTAGATCCCCAGCTGGTTAGAAGCATCCCTGATTCCCGGCTGGCTAGCAGCCTCACAGATCCCTGGCTGGCTAGCAGCTCCCTTGATCCCCAGCTGGTTAGCAGCCCTCTAGAACCTTGGCCTGCTAGCAGCCTCCCAGAATCTCCGCTGACGTGCAGCCTCCCAGAATCTCCGCTGACGTGCAGCCTCCCAGAATCTCCGCTGACGTGCAGCCTCCCAGAATCTCCGCTGACGTGCAGCCTCCCAGAATCTCCGCTGACGTGCAGCCTTCCAGAATCTCCGCCTGACACCAGCCCAGCTGACCCATCGCCTGACTCCAGCTCAGCTGACCCGTCGCCTGCGCAGCCTCCCAAGGGGCTCCGCCTTGGCCGGCCTGCTCGGCCCCCGGAGGGGCGCTGCCCTCGACGTCCAGTACGGCCACCAGAGAGATTCTGCCTTCATCGCAGGCCGCCAGAAGGTTTCTACCTTCGCCAACCTGTTCGGCCGCCTGAAGGCATCTGCCTTCGTATTTTCTGCTCTCAGTTCCCTGTTGCCGAGGCCTCTCTGCCCCCTGTTGACGGCCTCTCTCTGTTCCCTGAGCCCCAGTGACTCTCTGTTCCCTGTGCCCCTGTGACTCTCTGTTCCCCGGGCCCCAAGTCCCGCTCCCGTTTTTGTTCGCCCTTTCTGGGCTCTTTGCCCCTTTGTGGACATTGATTAAAATGTTCTGGTTTTTTGGGCCGTCTGGGAGCCGTCCCTTAAGAGGGGGGTTCTGTCACGCTTGTGACTTGTGTTTCCTGTTTTATTTTGTTTTATTTTGTTTTTATTTGTTTGTTCTCACTTGTCTTGTCCAGTTTACTTCCTGTTTTCTGTTTTCCCGCCTGTCTGATTGTTCTGCCCCGCCCTGATGTGTTTCACCTGTTGTATCACCTGTCCCTTGTTAGTCCTTGTTACCTCTTGTATTTAGTCTCTGTCTTTCCCTTGTCTGTTGTCAGATCATTGTATGTTGTTTGGAGTGTCTGTGTGTCATCTACCCTGTTGGTCATCGGTGTTCCTGATGTTTTGCCTGTTCCTGTTTTGGATTCTGCCTGTTTCTGTTTTTGTGAGATTTTTGCCTGCTGTTCCAGGACACCTTTTGTTCATTGGATTTCATTTTAATAAATCCTTCAGATTACTCTTGTTTTCTGCCATCTTGCATTTGGGTCCTACATTCCCTGAAACTCCTGACAGGAGGAGGAGATGGCCTGACTGCATGGAATACAGGATAACATTTAATACCCTTGCATTAGATAACTAAAGAACACAGTGTAAATAACGAAATATCTGTCTTTAATACTGTGCATATATTATCAATAGGGCTGTCAAACGATACGATTTTAATCGCTGAATTTCTATAGTTAATTGCGATTAAATGCATATTTTATCACATGATTAAAATAAAATAGTTTTAATAAACAGTTTTTAAGTACATATTAACAATCGAAAGGAATTTTTACCAGTGTATCTTGATTGGGAATCAAATGAATGCAAAGAAAGTTACTTTATGAACTTGATTTTAAGATTTGTAATTATTTATTTATTGTAAACAAAAGAAACGTGTGAATCTGTCATTATTGCACAATTACTCCAAGTACCTAACTAAAAAAACTAAAAATCCCTATCCTTACTAGAGTCAATATAGTGTTTAGTAACTCCTAAATAATGTTGATTACTCAGTGACGTCCAGTGATCACCGGTTAATGAGCAGCTCATTTCTGCACAAATCCGTGTTAACACAGCCCATCTTCACTCTTACCCGGCAACAGAGAAACAGGCTGGATAGTCCGTTACACTGTTGTTTCCACAACAACAAAAACACAGCAGTCTCTGAACTCGTGTTGGGAGTTTCGTTGAAGTTGGATGTAGTCCAGTTTTTATCTAATGAGTGGACACTTGCAAGCAGGATTGATGGAACAGGTGGCCGGCTAGCGTAAGCTTTACACCTAGCTAGGTTATACTCCAGCCCCCGTTCGCATTTCACCGCTGAGGATGTCCCCTCGTGATCGCCCGCTCCGGCCGCTGCCTGCTACGGCCGCTGCAGCTGCCCGCTCCGGCCACCGCTGCTGCCCGCTGGTCAAACTAACCTGTACGGCGGGTGGCAGCAACCTCTTATTTCCAAATATTCATCTCTCCCCCGCCCCCCGAGGGCCGGTGGTCTAGCATCACATTAACTGTACTAGGCTTACTATGCTTAGCTACGTAGGTGGTAGCTTAAGCTTGACTTGCTTCGGTGATATTTTAATTCGGCTTTACACAATCAATGTGCATATGGCTTTCGACTTGTCTACGAGCCGTCCGGGAGTTTTGGAAAATAAAAAGCGCCATTCAGGATTTCATTGCTACTGTCTTTCTCCATCATGCCTGCAGCCTGCAGCAGAAGGATGTGTTACGAGGAAGTGGCAGCTTGATGATAAGTAACGGTGCTGCAAAGGGTTAAAATAGTAGCCTGTTAGGCACGACGCAAAGCCGAGTGAAGTGTAAAATAAATTAATAAATGCTGGCATGATTAATGCGATTGAAAAAAATTAATCGCATCGCGTCGGCCTTAATCGCATCACGATTAACGCGTTAACGCTGACAGCCCTAATCATCAAATGTGAAAGTCTGGAAATACAGCCGTTAAGCTCTTGCACAATCGTTACACTTAATGTCCTCGTTATCGGTCCAAACTTTAATACTGTTCGGGACAAAACCTGCATGAAGAAAAGAGTGTTGGCCTATTACACTTTTCGTCTTCAAATACTTGATGCTGTGATTTTGGCAAGGTGTTAACAATCATAAATTGTTGTAAACATATAAATTCTGCGGTGAACCCTGTGCGTAATGCTGCATGATGGCACTGCTGGCACTGCAGGAGGACTACGCAAATGGAAGAATCAGGAGAGAAAGACACTTCAGGGACCATGACGATGACTGGCTTATATGCCGATTTAGATTCACTAAATCTGCGCTCTTGGATCTACAGTATGTACTGAATTGGGTCCAGTAGCTAGAGAGGGCAACGCGCCGGAACCGTGCCATCCTGGTCCATCCCAGTCCAAATACAGGGCCTCGCCACTCTGGGGGCCGCCGGCTGTTTCCAAAGGGAAATGGCAGACAGCTACGTGTTTTTTTTAATAAATATTATATATAATCTTCACCTCACCTTTATCACTAAGGCTTGTTTGGATATAATATATAGTTCTGTTAAATCTAGGTCTGGTATTTCGAAGCTGTCCCCGAGTGCCGTAATGCCTGCCGTTTTGGACAGTATTAATATAGGTAGTGTATAGATCATGTTTCCCTATATTGTGCGAGAACAGGCCGAAATTATAATTCAATTTGCAGCAATTCCCGAGCATCTGAGAAGCTGCTTTTTCCCAGCTAGTCGTCATGATTCAGTGTAACGAAAGAACAACTGCCAGGGTCATTAACATACTGATCAGCATTCATGAGGTGCTTTGCATTGACTATTTATGGTTAAAAATGGGTATGTACAGGGCGGGATAAGAGGCTGATTCACGTACGCACACTTGGGCAACCTGTGATTTATAAAAGGAACATTGCTTACAGGTGTGCGTACACACAGTTTTATAAATCTAAATGTTTTTTGGCGTACGCCATTTTTGGCTTTTGGGCGTACGTACACTTTTAGTAAAGCACAGTTTTATAAAGACCCCAGATCGTTTTATTTAAGTAGAAGTAGTACTACCACATTGTAGAAATACTCTGTTACAAGTAAAGGTTCTGCATTCTAATACGAAAATACAATTATCTAAAATACTTAAAGCATCAACAGTAAAAGTACTTATTATTTAGCAGTGCCCCCGGGGTTCGCATCCGACCCGTGGCCCTTTGCTGCATGTCATCCCTTCTCTCGCCGCTTTCCTCTTTATTCGTACTATCAAATAAATAGCATAAAAAGATGGCCAAGGTGGAGCTCATTTGAACTGCTTTTAAACCTGTTTAATGTTTCATTTATAAAATGCATCATATTTTATTTGTTGTTTTAAATGAAAAACCTAAACTGGCAAACTACAGTTGTAGTGGAGAAGTATAATGTTGCAGAAAAAAAAGGAATATTCAAGAACATCAAAATTGTATTTAAGTGCAGTACTTGAGTAAATGTACTTTTTTACACCACTGGTTATTACTTTATAATTGTGCAGTGCTTTGCTTTTAAATCTACCAGTGAGACACACATGATGCTGACGGTGATGGAATGTCTTTCTGACTGACTGCCTGAAAGGACAGAAATAAAATCTAAAAACTGACTGAAACAGACGGTGGGAATGTGAAGTTAACATATTCTGTAATGATTGAGATCAAACCTGTAAAAACACAACAAGATTTGGTCCTTTTAATTGTCAAACCAATTCATTCATTCCATTCTCAACTCATTATTATTTAAGAAACTAACTGTTAGCTATACCTGTGGTCTTCATTATTTCACAATTAAAACACCATGACAGAAGACGTACATATATAAACAGGGACGGACTGGGACCAAAAATCGGCCCTGGCATTTTGGCCCAGACCGGCCTACCACATAAGATCACAAATACCACCCGTCCTTGGGCTCCCCCGAATTTGTATACCAACTCCTACTCCTTAAAACTACTAACGCCATGTAATGAGTAAGCAAGAATCAGTGAGAATTGACACATAAATATTACTTAAATATTTCAAAAAAGTGCCATTTAATAACACAATAAAACGGTATACTCCTCATGAATCATAAAACAAGCTATATATGTATATACAGGGCACGGAATTAACACCCGACCACCCGCCAAATGCGGGTGAATTTTGTGATTGGCGGGTAACACTGTCAATCTACCTGCCACATTGGCGGGTAGCCAATGAGAATTGAGTGATTCAGACGCGTAACTATCGGTAAGCAGGGTACACGGTTGCTTACGGGCCTGGTCCAATCAGGGGCCCGCATCACTGGAAGACATTGATTGACAGCCGGGGCCCCCTATCGCATTTTCATTACTCACACAATCCCAGCAGTCCCACGTGCAGCCACTGACTAAGCGGGAGTGAGAACGGGTCAAATTCATTTCCTAGTTTCTGATATGAAGACGAGACGTGTGTGTGACTCGAACATCTCACATTTACCAACAAAACATACAGCGAAAGACCGTGCAAAACATTTCAGACTGTCCTGCCTACCTGTATACATTTTAACATCAATGTACGCTGTGACGTTTATTCACTCTAAAGTCAGCGGCTTTATATATATCTATGCAGAACCTAGCCTATGTCAAAGCCAGTCTACGGAAAGCCGTTCCACTCCCTATTCAGCCCCATTGTACCGAATTTGGTTGCAGTTCCACCAGAGTTCCACTGGGGGTGATGCAGGCGAGTGCAAAATGAATGGGACTCTATGGAGCTAGACAGCTAAATTTGTCTCTATCGCCTGATTGTCGTTGAGAAATCTCAGATTCGATTGTAGTTTTTGCAAGTTCAACGTGGAGTATAGTTCGACAGTTGAATGAACGAGTACTTATGTGCTTTTGATTTCTTACAGGTTGAGTCGTTGTTGCCCATAACACGCTAGCAGTCTGCTAATGAATGCTGATTGGTCAGTTAAGGACTGATTACGATCGGCGATCCCGCTTGATGGCATCTGAAACACAACCAGAATGTCATAGTGAATATTTCGGCGTGGTCTTTAAAACATTAGAAAACCTCTTTCTAGCACGGGTACTGACAGGGAGAGCCTTACCTGTCAGCTGTGTTGTCGATGCCTCGAGAGAAAAAAGGAAGTGACTCAGATCTTGCCGTGAAGCAGTATATCTAGCCGTATATGTGTATGACGTCATTGACATTTTAAAAGGCTTTTTAGAACAAAAAAGCGACTAATACACCCAGCAGTGTGTATTTTCTTAGCCTCCCCTTTCGAATGCAACATTCAAATTACTAGACAAAATATTATATCCTGAGAAAAGTGGATTTTGAGGGGTATAGCTCCATAGAGTCCCATTCATTCTGCACTGGCCTGTGAGCACCCCCTATATGGATCAAGAGTGGAACTGCAACCAGTTCAGAAGCCGAAAGTAACGAGAGAGTGGAACTTCTTCCCTTATTAGAAATTCTTTGCCTATGTGATATTTTTGAGTAAAGTGTTTTGGGCCAGCCCAGTGTCAATTGAAAAAACAATGTGCCACCGATATAGGTCTACCACTTTTATGGGGCGGTTCATGGGCCGGACAAAAAAAATTTCTTTTTAGATTTTAAATAAAATGTGGAGGGGCTTTAAAGGTTTGTAAACAACAGTGATGAAATATAAAGTAAAACTTGGAGAAAAGCTCAAACCTAAACAAAAAATGACAGACAGAACCTGACTTTCAACCCTGCACACAGAAGTTATTTCTGTTTCAGTTCCTGAAGGTGACGCAGCTGATTCACCGTTGACCTCCATCTATCAACACTGACTTTCAGCAAACTGGTCAAACTGCACCAGGTTTAGAGAGAAAATGCCATATCGATATTCAGGTACAGGTAGTGATTGTTTGGGAATAAATGGGAATCAGCAGAAACTGTCAACATCATAAAGGTCAAACATCATGGTTTACTGTGATCTCTGGGCGTGTTTCTCAAGTGAGAGTTTTTAAAAGCCTCTTTTTTAAAGCTCTGACGAGACCCAGAAGTGTCCAAAAATAGTGAATATGTCAGGCTCAGTCACAGGGACAGGACAGGAAGCATCAAAAGTAAAAAGCCCACTGGGACTCTTTTCATGTCTAACTGATTGATTGGACTGTACTGGGACTGGGATGTTCTTGTATCCATCATGAGGCTTTTTACGTAATCACTTTTTCACAGAGCTGCTTGCAGTGATTCCCAACCAGGTGTATTTGAGTGTAGCATAGCTAAGAAAAATAACATATCAGTCATAATGATGAATATATCCACATATTGAGTCAGCTGTAACAATTGAATACTTGTTGCAATTGAGTCAAGTAATGGATAACTGCATGAAATAGTTATAAGTCATTGGCAAATAGTAGAAATAATTAGCTAAGAGAAGGCCTACTGGTTAAAGTTGAAATAGTGAGCTATTGGACAAATGGTGAAAAAAAGCTTACGTTATAAGTAATGGATAAATGATTGAAAAACTTAGCTTAAAGTAATGAATGTACAGTTGAAATAGTATTGCAAAAATAGGTAAAATCTAAAAAAAGTAAAATGGATAAGAAACATCCAGCATCTGGTAATTCATAGCTATTGCAAATGCTAACTTAACAAACTGACCTAAATGTGTTGGATCACCAACCTAAATATCTACAATACTGCAACATTCATGTATTATCCAGTTTAAATCAAATCAAATGGGGTGATTGTCTGCAATCTGCCGTCCCTCTAGAAGCCTGAGGCTGAGCCCTCTCAACCCGGACACAATCACTCCCAGCTGGCAGGAGGCTGCGGTTCAGCTGGGAACTCTTGCTGATCAATATTTTTGCACATTGATGCCATAATAAAAAATTGCTGACAAGCACTAGCTTTGTGAGTTTGTTGAGTTCTTTGTCTGACTCACCAAAAGTTGGGCCTACAGGTGTATCTAAACTACAAACAATTGAAACCCTTTGAATGCACACAGGAGATTTCCATGTGTGACTTAAAAACCCAATTGCTGCACCAGTGATTTAGGATGAATACATATTTATTTTGTATTTTATATTTGTAATTCAAAGCTGATCTGTTTTCACTTTGACATTAAAGTCCTGTTGATTAAATCTACTTGGATTCAATAACAATAACATGAAAACCTCATTCTAAAGAGAGGGTGATACTTTTTAAAGGCCCTGTTTCTATATATACAGTATATATACAGTATATATATATATAAGTATTCATACCCATGCTAAAGTTGACTAAAAAGAGGAATAAAAAAAAATCATCTTTTGGACTGAAATAACTGAAATTAAATGAAATAAAACCATGCCAATCTCTAGATATGGTGAAGGGTATGTGATGATGTGGGGCTATTTTAATTCCAAAGGCCAAGGGAACTTTATCAGGATGCATAGTATCCTGGATCCATGAAATAACTGGCCTTTAACAATAAAAATCTGCCTTCCTCTATGGGAATTTAACATAGAGGTATGTATAATTATGGCCCCTGTATTTTAAGGAAGAACATTTATTTATTTACAAAACATTATTCATTCACAAAAGAAATTGGTGTCCTTAAAAGGTCGGATTTTTCCTCATTTTTCCTCAGATCAAGTTCCAAAAGATTATTTTTTTATTCCTCTTTTTAGTCAACTTTAGTATGGGTATGAATACTTATGAGCAGCACTGTATATATATATATATATATAAGATCCAAGTAGATTGTGGAGGGTTACCCCATTTACACACAGTCCACCTGGGTATAACCCTGATGGAGCCATTGGTGTGAAAGGGGTCTTAGACACTTCTGGGTCATTTCCCTTATTAACCTTCATAAGCAAAAAACACTATTCCACAGACTCAGTCTCACATTGTAGTGTGCGCAGGAGAAAACTGGATATCTGAGTTTAAGCTTGTCACTGTATCATAAACACGGCTGAAGTTCTTCTGCTTATCGTTATTGATAAATAGCCAACATTGTGCTATCACCAACTCTCTGACATATTCAATCACACAACAAAGGGGACGGAGCTCATAGTCTGTTGTCAGAATGTAAAGTGTTTTCTAAGTGCTCCTTGCCAAAAAGCTCACCATAGAAAGTTTAAATACATCATTTTAGTGAACTCTTGTGTCTGATATGTTTTCACACAGTGTGCCAAATGGGACTGTGCCTGCACCTGTCAGCCTCCGGAGTGTGACTCCTGCAACTGCCTCTGCTTCGAGATCCGAATCTTTGAAAAATGTTTTTTAATTGTATGCCTTTTATTAGAGAGTTTACAGTGGAGAGATAACAAGAAAAAGAGTGTTGGGGAAGACTGCGATTTATGCTCAGCATCTTCATTTTCTGTAAAATGAATGGAGTTAATGGATGGAACAACCAGACAGTAAAGGTCTGTTTTATGTCTGATAAATGAAATACCTGATAAATCAAGGTAGCCTACTTCATCACATTGATGCAAAAATGTAAATAAAAATGGTTTTGCTCATTGAATTTAAATATCTAATGTTGATATTAAAACATTAGATATCTGCTATAAAACCATATCATATAATACCATATTATAATAATATTATACCATGTTGTTACCATGACTAGAACACATTTAGAATAATTATAGAGAATCTTATTTTCCCTGATGTTGTCAACTGTCCTGCTCAATAGTTTAGAGGTCCTGTCACTGTGCTGTTTATTATTTCTGAATTAGGAAGCGTTATACTTTTTAAAAGGCTTTTATCCAAAGCGACTGCTAGATAAACATTCACACATCAATGGCGCAGCATTGAGAGTAATTTGGGGGTCAGTGACATGGGACTGCAGGACTTGTCCAGGGATCGAACCACAGAATTTCCCACTGGTAAACAACCACTCTACCACAGCCACAGCCTGTGCTCACAGCATAAAGGAAAATGCCACAGAATCAAGCAAACAGAAAGGTCTTCACATTTACATGAGACAAGAATTGGCAAGACTTACAATTGGCATTAAGCGTTCAAACCAAAGAAATATCCATTTAAAGTGCAGCAAATACAGTTTGTGTACATAAACCGCTTCAGATAGTTATAAACATAATGGTACAGTAGCTCTCTGAGGTAGATGATGGACAAGCTGATCAAAGTGACTGTGTTCCTCAGGCCTCCAAATTTCATTTCATTGCATGTGTTAAAGCCTTCCCTGACATAGTTAGTTCTAGATAAAGTAGAATCTATCTGCAAAGTAATATCGTTGTAGTGATTCAAAAATAATAATTATTAATTAATAATAATAAAAACAAAAACAAGAAATGCTGGAATGTTTAGCTATATATTACATAGATATTTGTTTAGTGCAAATTCAACACGTCTTCATTTTACACCCTTCATTTTAGACTGATAGCAGTTACCCTTCAGAAACTCAGAAAGAGACACTGTCCGAGTCCTTCAAAGTCAATTCATTTTAAAGTTTTCTTTTAAAAAACAAATCTCCTCCTTACTCTACATGTTACATTAATGTAAAGCCTCCACATCTGTCTCTATCTGTGACCTAATCACATTACCTGGTCAGTATTTTGCACAATCAAGTCATACATTAGTGTTAATGCAGCTTTGACCTAAATTGTCTCTCAGATTCAATATTATTTACATTAATTTGTGCTCATCACATCATGTACAGTAAATCCTTCCAAAAAAGTTGGAGGCTTCTATAAGAAAAGTTGGAGACACGCTGAGAAGACGAGGAGATGGAAAAAGAGGAAGACCAGGGAGTGAGCAGGAGTGGCACCACCGTTGGAAGCAGTAATGCTGGGGACAGTTGCGTTGGTGCTGTTGCTGGCGCTGGTGTTGTTGTTTGAGTTTGAAGCTGGAGATAAGAACCCCACTGTACGAGCCAGGAAGGTTTTAAAGATGCTCAGTTTGGGGAATTGCATCACTGCATCTCGTGTTTGTCTGGTGGTGTTTTCAGCTGATAACACTGCTGCCTGGAACCAAGAGTCGCCCAGCTTACACATCAACGGACCTCCAGAATCACCCTGAACAAACAGACACACATGTTCAACATTTGTATGAAGTGGACATTCAGTCGCATCTTCCTGTGAAACTACACAAAATAATATTATTTTTTTCTAGTTTCACTAAATGTGCTATTTAGACAATACCTTCTTATACTTTAAAGGATTAGATAAAAAGTTTGATACCTCTCTCATGTTTGTGCAGTAAATTTAATGGATAACTTAACATGTGGCCAACACGGGCACGTTTACAGTGATGTTGATCAATGTGCATTGTCTCTGAGGAAATAAAATTTGCCAAAAAACATAAAGCTACAGCCAGGAGCCATGTTATACTTTAGTTTGTACGGGTTGAATAAAAAGGATATAACATGTTAATCAGTAAGCATTAGAGTTGGTGGTAGGTGGAATTTGTTACCATTTGACAGAGCCAGGCTAGCTGGTTCCCCCTGTTTCCAGTCTTTATGCTAAGCTAAGTTAGCCTACTGCTGACTGTAGCTTCATATCTACCGTACAGGCTTGAGAGCGGTATTGATCTTCTCATCAAGCTCTCAGCAAGAAAGGGAATAAGTATCCAGAAATGCCTGTTTAAGGATCAACAAACTCCTGTTTAAAACAGAGACATATAAAAGTATAATAATCTCCTGCTCTCATTGATCACCTTCTCCAGTGTAAAAGTTCTGGTACAAATGATGTCACTTGATGACCCGTTCCCGCAATTTTCCACCGATGTCTCAAACTCCTGCAGAACTTGTTCCGCTGAAGTTGGGAAAAATAAGAAATTGATGCGAATTAAAACATCTGAATCAAATCCAACAGGAACACAGAATAAATGGGCAACCATACTTTGTTAGTGCCAAAAACGGTAATGTACAAGGGCCTAAATGTTCAATGTAAAGAGGTGAATTGATGCAGAGGTAGCATTACCCGCTCCTCGCCCGGAGTTCCAGCCAGCAGCCCAGCACGTGGAGCCCAAAGCGAAGGTCTGTCCGTTGTCAAGGCAGATGGGCTGGATGGAGTTGGACAGGCTGGGTTGGGTTGACAGATGGAGCACTGCTACATTTGACCCATTCAGGTTGCTCAGGGTGATATTTGTCACATTCAGTGTCACCTCAAAGGGGTTAGATCCATTCTGTTTCAACCGACCCAACACCACAGTCCATTCAGACGGTGTTGGTGAACTGTGAGAGATAAAATGAACTAAGTAAGGACTCAAGACAAACATCTGATTGGTTTAAGACAAGGGCAGGGCCTCTACATACAGTTTCCTAAAGGGCAGTTATTTTTAATCCAACATTACATTGAAGGATAAAAGCTAGCAATTTGGTTACCTTTTGTTCTTAAATTGCTCAAAAATTAAACAGAAAATTACGATCTGTGACATCGCTCCAGGTGTCTCACCTTGAGAAGCAGTTGGCGTTGCTCAACACGGAGTCAACACCCACCAGAGTCCCGCCACACATATGACTTCCATTCCTCTGTAGGCTCGCCATCCATGGCCACACACCAGCCGTCGCCACCGAGCTTCCTCCCAAAATACGACCAATACGGGAATTCATTGGGGCTTGGCCACAGACCACAGCTGGATAAACAATCACAATCAGATTTATTGGAATTTGACTTAATTAGTTTTGTCGTTGCTCTTAATGTACTTACACAGAAATAGACATACAACTTCAAACAAGGACAACAAAGCTGAACAAAGGTAAAGATAAAGTGCTATGTAAAGATATAAATATAAAAAGTACAGAACTATTCAAAAGTTTGGACACACTTTCTCATTGGGAAAGTGTGTCCAAACTCCTTAATCTGTATTTCAATTAACAAAATATATAATTTACAGGTACAGTGGATGTTTAGTGTGTTACAGAGTTATTGCACAGGGATTGTTTCTGACACTACGTGACTGGAGGTATGGGCCCGTCATAGTGACGATCTGTGTCTGGTTTTGTTTCGGCGTACAGTGTTCTGTAGCGCCTACCAGAGGACAGAGGCGACGTTGGAGGCTTAAAACACCATTGAGCGCATCAGTTACAATACAAAGTGTGAACACAGCAAATACAAAATTATGCACACAACATTGTTTGGAGTTTGATGGAAAAGTGCCTTCATAAAAAGTCTTGGGTATAAATATTTCCCTCAATATAAAAATCATATAGCTTCAATAAAGAGCTGCAACAAGCTGATACAGAATATATAACCAGTGTTAAAATGTAACTACTCTAAGTACATTTTCTCAAGTACTGGACTTAAGTACATATTCAAGGTACTTGTACTTACTTGAGTATTTACATGTTCTGCTACTTTATACATGTACTCCACTACTTCTAAGATGATATTGTAGTGTTTACTCCACTGCATTTATCTGAAAGCTTTAGTTATTTTTCAGATGACAGTTTTTTATCCCCTTCCTGTCCAATGAAAACCATGTATCTCCAGATGTGTTGATGTTGAATGTTTGTGATGAATTGAAGGATAAAGTGTGTCTTTATGTGTTGAGAAAATTTTCCTACTTATATATAAATATACATAAAAATAAACTCTTTAAAAAGCCTTTTTGGATCAGCTGGAAAAAGCATCATCAAAAAGCTGAAAACATGGCTGTTTTTCTGACACCATGAAAAGTTTAAAAACTTTTAAAGATGATGATCTTATAGAATATAATGCGTTGCTGTAGATTAAACCATCCAACAGCAAATAAAGGAGTTAAAATGAGCCCAACCTTAAACATCTACAGCAGTAAAATGCAACATAGGCTATACATTAATACAGGGTAATATTAATCCAGAAACATCAGATACTGACAGGACACATTTTACAGCACAAAACTTACTTTACTTTAAGTACTTTAGGTTTATTTTGCTGGTAATACTTACATGTTTTATCTTAAGTAAGATTGTACTACTACACTACTGTAAATATGAAAAGATCTCATTTTAAGTGGATATTTAAGGTTAAAGTCTGGACATGACAGACACTCACGTTTGGCAGTAGTGGTTGTAGTGGTTGGAGGGAGGGTGGTTGTAGTGGTTGGAGGAAGAGTGGTTGTAGTGGTTGGAGGGAGGGTGGTTGTAGTGGTTGGAGGGAGGGTGGTTGTAGTGGTTGGAGGGAGAGTGGTTGTAGTGGTTGGAGGGAGAGTGGATGGAGGGAGGGTGGTTGTAGTGTTTGTAGGGAGGGTGGTTGTAGTGGTTGGAGGGAGGGTGGTTGTAGTGGTTGGAGGGAGAGTGGATGGAGGGAGGGTGGTTGTAGTGTTTGTAGGGAGGGTGGTTGTAGTGGTTGGAGGGAGGGTGGTTGTAGTGGTTGGAGGGAGGGTGGTTGTAGTGGTTGGAGGGAGAGTGGATGGAGGGAGGGTGGTTGTAGTGGTTGGAGGGAGAGTGGTTGGAGGGAGGGTGGTTGTAGTGTTTGTAGGGAGGGTGGTTGTAATGGTTGGAGGGAGGGTGGTTGTAGTGGTTGGAGGGAGAGTGGATGGAGGGAGGGTGGTTGTAGTGTTTGTAGGGAGGGTGGTTGTAGTGGTTGGAGGGAGGGTGGTTGTAGTGTTTGAAGGGAGAGTGGTTGGAGGGAGGGTGGTTGTAGTGGTTGGAGGGAGGGTGGTTGTAGTGTTTGTAGGGAGGGTGGTTGTAATGGTTGGAGGGAGGGTGGTTGTAGTGGTTGGAGGGAGAGTGGATGGAGGGAGGGTGGTTGTAGTGGTTGGAGGGAGAGTGGTTGGAGGGAGGGTGGTTGTAGTGGTTGGAGGGAGAGTGGATGGAGGGAGGGTGGTTGTAGTGTTTGTAGGGAGGGTGGTTGTAATGGTTGGAGGGAGGGTGGTTGTAGTGGTTGGAGGGAGAGTGGATGGAGGGAGGGTGGTTGTAGTGTTTGTAGGGAGGGTGGTTGTAGTGGTTGGAGGGAGGGTGGTTGTAGTGGTTGGAGGGAGAGTGGATGGAGGGAGGGTGGTTGTAGTGTTTGTAGGGAGGGTGGTTGGAGGGAGGGTGGTTGTAGTGGTTGGAGGGAGAGTGGTTGGAGGGAGGGTGGTTGTAGTGGTTGGAGGGAGAGTGGTTGTAGTGGTTGGAGGGAGGGTGGTTGTAGTGGTTGGAGGGAGGGTGGTTGTAGTGTTTGTAGGGAGGGTGGTTGTAGTGGTTGGAGGGAGAGTGGATGGAGGGAGGGTGGTTGTAGTGTTTGTAGGGAGGGTGGTTGGAGGGAGGGTGGTTGTAGTGGTTGGAGGGAGAGTGGTTGGAGGGAGGGTGGTTGTAGTGGTTGGAGGGAGAGTGGTTGGAGGGAGGGTGGTTGTAGTGGTTGGAGGGAGAGTGGTTGGAGGGAGGGTGGTTGTAGTGGTTGGAGGGAGAGTGGTTGTAGTGGTTGGAGGGAGGGTGGGTGGAGGGAGGGTGGTTGTAGTGTTTGTAGGGAGGGTGGTTGGAGGGAGAGTGGTTGGAGGGAGGGTGGTTGTAGTGGTTGGAGGGAGAGTGGTTGGAGGGAGGGTGGTTGTAGTGGTTGGAGGGAGAGTGGTTGTAGTGGTTGGAGGGAGGGTGGGTGGAGGGAGGGTGGTTGTAGTGTTTGTAGGGAGGGTGGTTGGAGGGAGAGTGGTTGGAGGGAGGGTGGTTGTAGTGGTTGGAGGGAGAGTGGTTGTAGTGGTTGGAGGGAGAGTGGATGGAGGGAGGGTGGTTGTAGGGAGGGTGGTTGGAGGGAGGGTGGTTGTAGTGGTTGGAGGGAGAGTGGTTGGAGGGAGGGTGGTTGTAGTGGTTGGAGGGAGAGTGGTTGTAGTGGTTGGAGGGAGGGTGGTTGTAGTGGTTGGAGGGAGGGTGGTTGTAGTGTTTGTAGGGAGGGTGGTTGTAGTGGTTGGAGGGAGAGTGGATGGAGGGAGGGTGGTTGTAGTGTTTGTAGGGAGGGTGGTTGGAGGGAGGGTGGTTGTAGTGGTTGGAGGGAGAGTGGTTGGAGGGAGGGTGGTTGTAGTGGTTGGAGGGAGAGTGGTTGGAGGGAGGGTGGTTGTAGTGGTTGGAGGGAGAGTGGTTGGAGGGAGGGTGGTTGTAGTGGTTGGAGGGAGAGTGGTTGGAGGGAGGGTGGTTGTAGTGGTTGGAGGGAGAGTGGTTGGAGGGAGGGTGGTTGTAGTGGTTGGAGGGAGAGTGGGTAGACAGCCGATGATGAGGTCAATGTTAGCTCCAGTGGACGTGAAGGTGACAAAGCCCGGCTGGCTGCTGGTGATCTCGCTGTTGATCCAGGACTGATATTGGGACACTCTGGTGTAGACTCCTGGGAAAATAGACTGGGAACAACCATTTCCAAAACTTACGATTCCCCCCAGGATCCAGCGGTTGCCCTGCTTGCTCACCAGCGGACCACCTGAATCCCCCTTTAAGAAGAGAAACATTTAGGAGAGAAATCTTTGCAGGAGATTAAATCTGACACCAACACAGGCGTAAAGATGTTTACCTGACAGAAGTCCTTCCCTCCAGCACGTGACCCAGCGCAGATCATGTTGTTTGTGATTGAGCCCTCACCATAGTTACAGTTACACTGTCTGTTCCCCACGATAGGCACATTCACCTCCATTAGGTTTCCTGGGGGAGGAAGGGGAACTAAAGAGAAACAAATACAGTAAATAAACAGCACATGTGATGAATTATGAGTGTTTGATTACTACGTCAGTAGGTCTATGAATCTAAAGGACCATGTCTTTGCCCATTAAAGGTACAATCAGGAGTTAAAAGTTCAACAAAGTCAAACCAAAGGACAGGTCCACTACAACTTCAAAACAAAGAACTGAAACCCTCTCAAATTGACAGATCATAGACAGGGACGAATAAAAATAATGTTAAAGCTGTTTATGCTGTTTACATCAACTATTGAAGATTTCCATGAAATATGCTATAAATATTTATGTTCCCAAGAGGATAAATCCTAATTGTTCAGCTGACCACTGAGCATTTCCTCTCACACCCCTCTAATTTCTAAGTGAATTTGAAAATCTATCTGGGAATATTTGACCACTAGTAACACTATGTTTTACAAGGAGCCAGGTGTAGCTACGTGCACCAACAAAGACAATGAAGAAGAAGACGGATTGCAACCTAACATGGATGAAAACAATTTGAAATGTTTTTCATTCTAAATTCATTCTGCTTCTTCTTTTTTTATGAAGATAACACAATCAACACTTTGTTAGACCTAAAGGACACACAGTGTGATTTGGTGAGAAACTTAACTTTTAAACTTAACCAAGAAAACTCCACAGGTAAGTTGACCTTTCCTCTAGCACCATCACCAGAACAAACTCTTTACTGCAGAGGCTCTTTGCAGCAATTTTTCTTTTGTATCGTGGGGTGTTTTATAAAATATTTTTAAACTTAATGATATTTCTAAAACTCTGTTTTGTTGCTCTATGGGTAAAGGAAGGTGGTACTCATTTTTGCATTTAAATGTCTGAGTAAACTCAGTTGTTGTCACCGTTTTATTGAAAGAAATAAATGTAACCTAGCTGCTTTCTGACCCACCTCCGGATGCAATGGCGCCCCAGCCGGTCACCCAGGAGCTAACGCCGCTGAAGAAGGTGCTGCCTGGAGCTGCCAGGCAGACAGGAACAATGAAGTCTGTGAAAGTCACCGGTGAGGAGAGCTGCAGGAGGCAGATGTCGTTGTCATTAGTTCTGGAGTTATAGTTAGGATTTGTGATGACCTTTGTTACCGTCCGAGACACCCCATTGGGGTTGGATCCCTGTAGACTCTGGAGACCCAGAGACACAGTCAGACTGGCTGGGATGCTAAAGAGAAACAAAACAGCGCAAAGAAGTTAAGAGCAGAGCAGTTAAGCAAACACAGAAACCACCGCCTAAGAGAATCTGCCCCTTAGTGCTTACCTTGAGAAGCAGTGAGCAGCAGTCAGCACCCACTGACTGTTAATGAGGGATCCTCCACAGAAGTGGCTCCCAGATGATTGCAGGCTGGCTTGCCAGGGCCAGTTACCTGGAGGGGCGTTCTGTCCTCCAACAATCCTGGTGTTGAGCGGAGTTATACCGCACACTGCAGAGAGACAGACAATAAGAACACAGTGAGCAATACTCCCCTCTCCCTGGATTACCACTGAGCACTGCTGGATTATAAACTTTAACTGTTGGTTGAGGAAAAACTATTCTTATTTCAATTTCTACACATTTCATTGCTTTTACTGGGTTTGACAGCAAATACTAACAAAACAACTAAAGTCCAACATGTTGACAGCCAGGTGAAAGTAAAGAAGTGTGCATAAAACTGACTTACCATCTAGTTGTGAGTGAGACTCTGAAAAATAGGAAACAAACACAAAATCACATTTAAAACGTATTTATATTTACTGATGCCTAAATATTTTTTCTTTGTCGTGAAGACGTCTTTCATTTGTCACCCAACTTTTTTATTCATGAAAAGAGCAAAATTTCAAAGTGGCTTGTTTGGTGCATATTTATCAATGTAGCTCTCAGTCTCGGCCCCCTAGCAGATGGTCTGACCGCATACGCGGAGTTTGCTGGGGGGGCTCAAACAGGTAATTGCATTGTTTAAAAAATGAGTGGAATAATTACGTCTGGCATGACCAGATATTGTATAAATATCTTAAATAACACAAAACAACTAAATGCTGCTTTAGTAAAAAAAATATTACCTGGCTGACGATGGGAGCAGCAGGACGCAAAAAACGAAAGTTACTGTTGCACTAATCTGGACATCTTGCCGTGCCAACCTTGCAATAAAGGTTTCCTAAATGCCATGTATATAAATGTGATGTCAGCTTACTAATTCATTGCGGGTTTTTGTGTAGATTTGGACTTGTATACGTTTATTCCAAGTGGAGAGGCCTCGTTCACCTGTTCGGAGCTGGCTGGTGAATGTGACGCTCGTATAGGCCTTACTGGATACACCGTGTCATTTACCTTTTTGTGGATCCACTGATCACTGTGGATTACTTTTTTTCCCGTGTCATTGGATTACGGCAAAATAGGGATCTTTTTTCTTAACGTGTCTTAACGTTTTATGGTGAGTTTGGAGAGGCATCTCAACAGACTGTAGGTCGAACACTGATTGTTCACCGTTACATTTTAGTTGAATTTAAGCGTCTGTCTATTGCGATCCAAAACAGCCGTGCCGCGATTGGATTTCATAAGGGCGAATTGTTAAATTGTTACAATGTAATTTAAAATCTGATTTAAAAATAAACATATGTGTTTTGGAATATAATGTTCAGCTTCGGCAGCTTTACCTATGTGCTAAAATATACAATGCAGCGTCCTTTGCTGAATGGTCTCAATGTTTTATTGTTTGATTTCATATGAATACTAGTTTACTAGATGAGTAACTTAGTTTTTGAAGTAATGCAGTAATGCATGAAGTGTGTATTTAGTTTCCATGCTTATTGTGTTTCCACAACAATGTTAGTGAGTAAATCTACTGAAATGGTCACCACACCATAACAGAGGAGTGGGATGTGTAAGATGAGAATGCAGAGGTTAAGTCATGTATGTCGTGGCTGTAAAAATCAAATGGCATCTGTACTTTCTTGGTAAGTGCAAACTTGCACGCAAGGAGGTGGGGTGTATTTCCTCTTTTTTAAATAATTTTAGAGGGTCACAGGAAAATTATTACTGATGAGGGGAGGGTCAAGTCTTTTTAGGTTAGAGGCCACAAAACTTCTCCGGTGGCCCCTTAATTAAATAATGAACAGTCCCATAGCATGAAACAAACACTAAGTATGCTATTATGTATGAGTGAGTGGTGTTGACATAGAGTGCATGTCTTTCTCTTCCAACAGCAACATGTTTACATATTGTACATATCTCGTTTTACAGTAACAGATTAGCAGTGTTCCGTGCTGTCTGCTGTCCCATCAAACTGGTTGGTCCAATGTTGGCATGCTTCAAGTCAACCCACAAAGTCCAGACAGGAAACCCAGACAGGGGACATTTTTCTCTCAAAGCATGTCTTTTTATTTGTGCAACTGCCACATTGTGTGATGACAGACAAGGGGTGAATGTTTATTGACTGTGTCTGCACCGACAGACATCTGATGATCACTGACCGACAGTTTACAACACGACAATCCCAAAATGATGCTGTATACTTATACTTCTACTGCAGTTACTGCTGCTCATCATATTACCACTACTACTGTTATTTCTCCAGTCTCCAAGGATGCTTTGATAAAACATCCCAGCAGCAGAAGTTAAAGGGGCACTCAACTCATTTTACACATGAAGTTCAGTTTACTCTATAAGACTACTACCAAGCCTGCGAAAAATAATTGTATAATATAAATTATAAATAACCATGATGATGGCCTACACTTCAACAGTAAGTGAACGTATCACTAAATCCCGTCTTTCCTACATACAGTGGCATAAAGTATTTGCTGTGATGGATGACTAACACAGATGTTCTTCTTTTCCTCAGTAAAAGTGTTGCAATCAGGGACTTAACGTGTGTACCCTGAAACCCTGCAGCACACATTCCTCTGAGCAGTGATGAAAGAAATTAGCCTGGATGCCAGCCGAACTTAGCCGCAGCCATAACATTTGAGGTCGGGAAGTTTGGTCTGGACTTGATCCGTTGTGGAGCAACTATGTTCAAACCAGAGCTATTTGGACCAATCAAATTGTCAAGGCGGGCTTTATACGACGATGGACAGATGATCAACAGTAACATAATCAACCACGTCACTAAAGAGCACTTGAGTTGAATTCGTTTACAACAAAGATGGCTGCCGCTGGAGAATTGAGATGTGCAGATTCCGCCATCGTGTCTGTTATAGAAGATATTGACAGCACATTCATTTTAAAAGAGGGACAGAGAACCGCGTTTAAGGCATATAAAGTAAAAAGACTACCCATTAAATCCATGATTTCTATGATCATACTGTGAGGCTGTGTCCGTTTTTATGACTTTATAACCAGGGAGGAGGAGGAGGAGAAGTAGTAGTGATGAAATTGGCACCCGCCAAATGCAGGTAACTTTTGTGATTGGCGGGTGAAAGGGTCAATCTACCTGCCACGTTGGTGGGTAGCCAATGAGAATTGAGTGATTCAGACACCTAACTATCAGTAAGCAGGGTACGCCGTTGCTTACTTGGGAGTGAGAACGGATAAAATTCATTTCCTAGTTTCTGATATGAAGACGAGACGTGTGTGTGACTCGAACATCTCACATTTACCAACAAAACGTACAGCGAAAGACCGTGCAAAACATTTCAGACCGTCCTGCCAACATGTATACATTTTAACATCAATGTACGCTGTCACTGAAGCTGCTGCTGTTTCAATACTGTCGACACACACACACACACACACACACACACACACACACACATACTGTTTTTTGTTAATTAGGAGGTCTATTTTTTCAAACCAGTTTTTTGCAACACTAAACAGTCACCCCTTTCCACTTGTGCTAGAAAGATGTAGTAAATCTTAAAAAATCCTATTTGAGCTATACTACACAAATCTCACTTCAAAATTTGAATAAACTCATCAGAACTCAAAATACAAGAACCTGACACCATGCTGCATTGAGAGGACAAACGATAATGAGGTACTTAGCTCCGCCCATGACACAAACAGTAATTACCAGGGCCAACTTTATTTGTCAGGACTATGGCCATACACATACACAAACATGTAAGCTCTGTGTATTAAAGGGTCAAACATGGATAAATGGAACCTTAAACAGACACAAGTGGACTGTGTGATACAGTGCCTTCACTTAAGTATTAGAGCAACAAAACCCATACCATTTGTGAACAGAAATGAAAATTAATGAATGGCAAAATGAAATTATGCATGTCGACGTGTCTGGCTTGAGAAAACAGAGTAAAACTAACGTGTCTTCTTAAGAACTCGAGGGACAAACACCTATCTTTGTCCTTAGAGTTTGATATAGAGCACTCTATGAACGAAGCATTTTAAATATCGCTCGATCACGTGAATTTGATCGTGGGAGGCCGAAATCGTGATTAAAATTTGATTCATTGTGCAGCCCTAGTTACATTTTAAAGTGCAGTTTTCTAATGATATGTTCTTTCAACTAACACTATTGCGATACGTTGCAGTCTTTCACGATGTGTATATTGTGCCAGTTGATATTGCGAGGACGATAAAAAAATATATATATATATATATATTGCGCAGCCCTAGTTTTGAATATTGTTTGGTCCTGATGAGTTGCTGTAATTTGAGGACATTGTCTACATGTAGTGAAACTGTTGCAAAGCCATTGCCCTCCCCAACCACCCCATACCTGTTACGTTTATTAGCTGTGAACACAGAAGGGTCTACTCTCCTTTTTTTCTCTCCAAAACTTTATTCAACAAGTGTAACACATGAAGTGTAAACTTGCACAATACAAGTATTGTAAACAAGTATTTATGTTGCTGCTTCATCTTGAAACTGAAGGTTACAGTGGGATTAGTCTGGTGCTGTTTTGGAGGTCTGGCTCATAGACTGGCTACAACACAGATACATTCTAGGATAGGAGAAAAAAACCAAACACTCTGCGTTGTTTGCATTTCTTTAAACCAATCGCAATCATCTTGGGCGGCGCTAAGCTCCGGACGCAGCGACGGTGGCTCTGCTAAATAGTCTCAGGAAATAACTTGTTTAGATGGAACATTTGCACCCCGCTAATGAAAACACCACATATAATGATAAATGAAGTTAACTGTTGAAAAAATACAGTAATGTGATCTATTTAAAATTACTATATACTTGGCTAAATGTAATGTGCTCTTACCAGTGTATCACCATTTGTATTTCGTCTGCAGAAATCCCTGCCCATCGTTTCAGTCAGATCCTAGTTGGCAGTAAATGATCTAAACATTCTTTGTAAATCTTTACAATCCTTCCCTGAAAGAACCAAGCCTTATAGCACGATCCAAATTGTCTTCAAAAGTTGCCATTTCCAGCATGTAGTTTGTCAAGTGTCAAGTGAGGGATAGCGTTTATCTATTGATTCATGGCTATCTCGCGATGTTTCAGTGCCGTTCACGTCCAGATCGCGAGAAGATGAGCGATGGCAACAGAAAACAAACCTGGGGACGAATTTGACACCGTTTTCGGTCAAAATGACTCCTTAGAGCCGTCTCTGCACCACGATTATGAGACGACAGATTCCAGAGAAACTAGAAAAAAGACAAAGAAATCATCAATGAAAACAAAATACTTTTAAATAAACCTTTTTTTAAAGTAAGGAAATTTGTGTTAGGTAAATTATCAGGTAAATTATCAGGGTACCCGCGAGGTCTTAAAAGCATTGAAAAAGTCTTAATTTTGATCATCTCAAATTAAGGCCTTACAAGCCTTAAATTTAGTATACAAAATAATGATGTAAGCTACTTGAATTAAATAAAACATTTTATTTAAATTATCAGTCATATTTAATACAGTTTATTGGATAATAATATAATCCAATTAAAAAAGATAAATTACACTGCATAATGAGCACTTTTACTTTTGGTACTATATTTTGATAATACTTTTGTACTATTACTTAAGGAAGATGTTGAATGCTGGACTTGTAACTGATAAGTAATTTGTAACTCTACAACACTGTTTTTTTCTACTTTTACTGCAATACATGATGTGAGTAAGTCTTCCACCTCTGAAAATCACCACCAACAGTCATGCATGAAAACCTGCAGCACACAACTCAGTTCAGCGTTTACTTGCAGCTCTGCTACAGTAGCAGATAACTTTTATGGTTACCTGCCGGTCACTTCATCTCTAACAGTCCGCTCACAGTGAAGTCCTGCACAGATCAACAGATGTTAGAGTCCGGCAGATGCTCGCTCTGTTTGTTATAAGACGCACAGCGAGCAGATTAATGCGCTCACAGATCCAATATTTGCAGATATTACCGCTCGGTGTTTGGCTAGCTAATAAGCAGTTAGCCTGTTAGCTTGAGCTTTGTCTGAAGGCGCCGAGCGGCCAGCCAAGTTCCGACACACACCGACACATTCCGCACATCCTCCGCTCAGTTTAACCGCTAACCCCCCGGTATCGGTCAGAGAGGAATGTTTACTTTGTGTCTCGGTCCTCCGGTGCGTCCAGTGACGGGCTCCGATCACTTTTTAATTAGCTTACATTAGTAACAGTTAATTGTGTTTCGGTATTAACTTAATCCTAGGAAAGGCAAACAAATATAAGACCTTTGTATACCAAATTCAAGGTTAAATTAAATTCTTAATTTGAGATGATCAAATTTAAGACTTTTTCAATGCTTTAAAGACCCCGCGGGTACCCTGCATCTGCACGGCATCTCTTTGGAAGTCTGAAACAAAGGGACGATCACTCAATGAGTTTGTTTCTAATGCACAAAACTAACAGACCTGCTAATGTCTGAACCTCACATGGTGAGGATTACACAGGACCTGTGTGTCTCAATACTACTTAATATCATTCTCATGAGTTCATACATCTACAGTAAAGTCACTGGAGATCAAAATTACCTCTGGTATGACTGCAAAGGAACTGCATTCGTCCACATCAGCAGCCTGACACGGCATCTCTTTGGAAGTCTGAAACAAAGGGACGATCACTGAATGAGAGTTTGTTTCTAATGCACAACACGTTGACGCTTCTGTGGACACGAGACGTTTATATACTGTCTATGTACGAGACTGACGGCCCAGATTACAAATGAAGGAAGATGAAAATAGCGAGGGTCTAAGAGAAGAGACAGGCGAGAGAAAACGACAAAGTTTGGGATCATTTTAAGCTGCAAGCATGCTGCTACATCATCTTTGTAGAAAACATTCAGTGTACTCATCCATTCCACGGAGCGAACCTGAGACAAGGTAATAAAGTCTGCTGCTCTCGTCCACCGCGCTGTTTCACACAACTAGCCTACAGCATGCTACTCTGCTAACAGCCATGTTTTACCAACAAGCTAAAACGAGAGCTGTCGGTTTGTTGTCTAACTGTTTATTAGTTTGCTAGTTTTGCTCTTTGGAAACTTAGCTGCTGCCGGAGACAAACCCCCCCCCCCAGCATGGCCACTTAATATGTACGTGAATTACGTCATCATGCCGGTGATGTCTGCATTCTTTATTCTTTCTCCTCGCTCTGTATTAGGCTTCTGAAAATGTGTCCCCCAGAACAGTGTAGCTGAATAGCCCTGCTGTAAGCTTTGTACCGTCACATTTACTCTCTGGTTAGTGAGCAGCTCTTTACATATCCAGTGCAAATAGCCAGAGGCAAGAAGGGGAAGGGGGTGAAAAATATTAACATTTGGGCCACCAAAAATGTACTTTTTGTTTTTTAAGGGTCTTGGAATTTGGCAAAACAAAATGTTGCTTTTTCTAAAAATGGATATACAAAAGTATATATACAAAAGACAGGTTTCCTTATTTTTCTTGTGAACAGCAATAATACATATTTACTACAGCTGTTTACTAAGTATTTCTTGCTAAGTATTTCTTATCCAATTACTCGATTAATCGATGGAATAATCGGTAGAATACTAAAATAATCGATAGCTGCAGCCCTAGTCTCAATACTACTTAATATCAATCTCATGAGTTCATACATCTACAGTGAAGTCACTGGAGATCAAAATTACCTCTGGTATGACTGCAAAGGAACTGCATTCGTCCACATCAGCAGCCTGACACGGCATCTCTTTGGAAGTCTGAAACAAAAGGACGATCACTCAATGAGAGTTTGTTTCTAATGCACAAAATTAACAGACCTGCTAATGTCTGAACCTCACATGGCGAGTTTTACACAGGAAAAAACAGAAAGGCAATACATACACATGCTTGTGTTGGTGAGGATTACTCTGCACATTGTGAATGTGAGAACACAAACACGAACGAACGTACGAGTTTAGCTTGCCGTCCATCTACAGCATAGCTCTTCCGCCCTCCGTCATGGCGTTCATATTTCGCGCAAGTGGAGCATGACGTCACGTGCAAAGGGTCAATATTTATGCTAGCACTAAGAACGGCACAAAACAAATAAAAAATCCATACAAAGTGTATGTGTAGTGTACCTTTGATGCTTGATAGAGTTGATTTTTTCAAAGATTTGATGCCTCAAAGTCCTTCTAATGCATGTGCAGCGGACTAGCATGGTGCCTTTAAACTCTGCTACACTGACGAGCATGCTTGCTAATAACGAGCTAAGCTGTCGCAAATCGGATGCTTCGGTGTATCCGAACGTCATCAAGTAGCCTATGCCCGAACCACCTCAACGATACCATTTTGCTTAATTACATGACAATATTTATATAAATGCTATGTGTAAGGGGTTTTGTATGGGTCTTACCGTATCCTCCACTCCGGCAGCAGGATGAAGCGTGTTCAACTAACTCTTCTTCTTCTTTTTCTTCTATTTCTTCTTCTCCTTCTTTTTGTTTCCGGCAGATGCATCTATGGAGTATTAACTAACACTTCACGGCTCACACCCATAGACTGTATATATTGTTTCAATACTGTCGGCTCTCTGCAGCAGGCGGGGCTGCTCCGTTTCCCCCGCGACTGACGCGCACACACAGTCACACACAAACACACACACACACACACACACACGCACAGACACACACACAATCACACACAAACGCACACGGTGGATGCAGGAAAAAACGCAGATGAGACCTACAGGATGACCTAAATTGAGGACAGCTACTCTCGTTATTGTAAGTGTAATGATAAGTTAAAGTCCAACAAGTACTTTATCAAACCGTATGAATGTGTGTCCCAGGCCAGGATAGAAAATTAACTAACAATGTAAAGATCAACAAGCCACTGACAATGACAGATATGTTCATATTTGATTCATTCAATAAATTATTATTTTGTGTCTTAAATCCACCAGCCTTTTTCATATTTTACCAACATTTGCAGCATCCTGAGCCTTTTTGGTAAGGTTCCTAGGAAATCTCAGCCCAGAATAATGAATTAATAGTAATAAGTATTATTCTCCCCAAAACAAGTTTCCTTTTTATTTATTTTTTAATTTTTAAGAACTACACAAAAAAAATTCTTGTGTTTTGTTGTTGTTGTGGTGCGCGTAGGCTACTCCTGACTCATCTCTTATATGCAGTGGCGTAACGAGCCAACACCGGGCCCCTATGCGGGATTATCAAGGCGGGCCCCCATACTACAGCACGTGATGACGGCGCAATGTCCACGAGTAGGCTACCATTAATAGGATAGGATAGGATCATAGAGACACAGCAATTCCTGTTTTCACCTTTATGACACAAAAAAAGTGGCTGGTAAAAAGTCCCTGTGGCAGGTGGATTTAAAAATCCACCTGCCACAGTGGCTGGTGGTCAAAAAAGTTAACTTCATGCCCTGATAGTGATTGACAGGCTGTAAAGTATTCATTTAGACGAGACAAATCTGTAATCAGTTATGGCTTCACTTTTATGCCCTTCAGACAAAGTTACCAATCAGGCTTAATTAAGCTACAAGTTCAGTGCAAAACGATCCAGATTTATTCCTGAAGCTCTAAAAGATCCAAAGATTTAAGGTTTGAGTTTTTCTCTGCAGCGTCTCAGAGGGAAATGTCGACCTTTTATTCCACTGCATTTATCTGATAGTTACTACACACTTTGCAGATTAATTTCTTTGGTTGTTTTGACCTCCTAGAAACATTATAAACAGACACGATAACTTTTGGACTTTAAAAGCGTTTTAGAGAATTTACTTGACCTGGACACTCCTAAATTTGATCACTTTCATACATTTTACATCTTTTGCACTTCTTAAATTCTTTTAATCTACCATGTTTCTACTGATTTTATTTTATAAATGGTCTTATTTAGTTATATAATAAAGCGCCTTGTGCTTGCCTATGTGCCAGAAATGTGCTGTATAGATAAACTTGCCATGCCTTTTATTCCTGCATACTTTGAATCATTAACGTGCACTCAGTGTGACAGGATCACAGAGTTGGTGGGTTTTTGATCCCCAAGTACTTTTTATTTACTTCAAAAGTAGTATTTTGAATACAGGACTTGCACTTGTTTTACTTCACTACTTACTAACTTAATTCATTACAATATTTGACTTCCTCCTCAGTGTGCTTCCACTCAGGAGATCTCAAACATGATTGGTTCAGGTGTGTGCAGTGAGGAGGGTCCTTACCGTGTGTCAGGAGAGTCAGCAGAGCCACCACAAAGATCACCTTGTAGAGAGCCATAACTGTAAGTACATGCCATCAGATCTACTCCGGCATTAAATAATCTTCTTGTGCCCTTAACCCTTCCCCTCTCTCTCTATACCTCCCACACAGTAACACAAACATTACCTGTCAAAAGACTCGCCCAACCCCTCACTGCAAACCACCTGTTTAACTGGATATCAAACGAGAAAAAAAGATGTCCTCTCTAGGCTACAGTAACTACATTCACACAAGTACTGTTCTTATTATGTATTTTTATTTAATGCCACGTTATAGTTATAGTCCACTTGTACATTCACAGGAAACTGTTTTTTACATTTATTTCACATCTGTAGTAACTAAAAACACAAATGTATAAAATGCAATGAATTGTTACAAACGTTCTGACTTGTGAGCTCTTATAAAAATCAGTGTTGTGTCTCAGTCAAAGAGACATTTCTCCTCTAATCTCCCATTTCATTTCATATTTATATATTTCACATTTTACAAAAAGAATCAAAGATTGGAGAAAAGTCCAGAAAGTGAAAACAGATTTGTCTATCAGATCATCTTCTTCTTCTTCTTCTTCTTCTCTTCCATTCATCATCGGACGACCCCTCAGATTTGTCTGGTGACCCTTTAGGTTGGGAACCACTGGACCAAACTAACTGTATATAAAGTTTTTAAAGTAGCTCCACCTGTAAACAAGCCACCTTTTACCTGTAATAGTTTTTTTTACATTACTATATCAATACTTTTAATGAAGTAAAAATGTATTGAAAAGATTACTGGTACAGGATATACAATCCTCTATCCCAGACTCTAAAAGACACAAAACAAATGATATATATATATATATATATATACATATATATACATATATACACACATATATATATATACACACACATATATATATATACAATACCGTTTGGTATTTATGGAATGGACCACCGGAGGAAAATAGGGGAGGGTCATGCTTTTTATTCTTTGTTGAGGGGAGGGTCACCCAACATTTTTTAGTCTGTATTCATGAAAAAAGCAACATTTCAAAGTGGCTTGTTTGGTGCATATTTTTTCATGTAGCTCTTAGTCTCTTGCCCTCCTTCGCTACCAGATGGGTCTGACCCATGAGTTTGCTGGGGGCAGAGGGAGCACTGCCCCCCTGGTGGCTGAAACGGGTAATTGCATTGTTTAAAAAATGAGTGGAATAATTAATTATATCTGGCATGACCAGATATTTTATAAATATCTTAAATAACACAAAACAACTAAATGGTGGTAGGTAATACATCAGATTTCATATACTGCTTTAGTAAAAAAAATATTACCTGGCTGACGATGGGAGTAGCAGGACGCAAAAAACGAAAGTTACTGTTGCACTAGTCTGAACATCTTGCCGTGCCAACGTTGCAATAAAGGTTTCCTAAATGCCATGTATATAAATGTGATGTCAGCTTACTAATTGATTGCGGGTTTTGTGTAGATTTGGACTTTTATATGTTTATTCCACTTTGTTTAAACGTGGAGAGGCCTCGTTCACCTGTTCGGAGCTGGCTGGTGAATGTGACGCTCGTATCGGCCTTGCTGGATACACCGTGTCATTTTCCTTTTTGTGGATCTACTGATCACTGTGGATTACTTTTTTTTTTTTCGTGTCATTGGATTACGGCAAAATACGGATCTTTTTTCTTAATGTGTCTTAACATTTTATGATGAGTTTGGAGAGGCATCTTAACAGACTGTAGGTTGAACACCGATTGTTCACCGTTACATTTTAGTTGAATTTAAGTGTCGGGGCATTTCGCCACCGTCTGTCTATTGCGTTCCAAAACAGCCGTGCCGCGATTGGATTTCATAAGGGCAAATTGTTAAATTGTTACAATGTCATTTAAAATCTGCTTTAAAAAATAAACATATGTGTTTTGGAATATAATGTTCAGCTTCGGCAGCTTTACCTATGTGCTAAAATATACAATGACGAAGCCTAGTGACAAGTCCATAGCAACCAGTGTTGAATTGGTTATTTCCCAGCGTCCTTTGCTGAATGGTCTCAATGTTTTATTGTTTTATTTCATATGAATACTAGTTTACTAGAGGAGTAACTTAGTATTTGAAGTAATGCAGTAATGCATGAAGTGTGCATTTAGTTTCCATGCATATTGTGTTTTCACAACAATGTTAGTGAGTAAATCTACTGAAATGGCCACCACACCATAACAGAGGAGTGGGATGTGTAAGATGAGAACGCAGAGGTTAACTTTTATATGTCGTGGCTGTAAAAAAAAAAATCAAATGCCATCTGTACATCTTTGCTAAGCGCATACTAGCACATAAGGGGATGGTCATGCCACTTTTTCAAGTCATTGTAGAGGGTCACAGAAAAATTATTACTGGCGAGGGGAGGGTGAAGTCTTTTTATCCTAAAGGTCCCAAAACTCCTCCAGTGGCCCCTTAATTAAATAACAAGCAGTCCCTTATCTTTCTCATACTGCCCATGGCTGCTGCTCCTGTTTTCACCCTCTGTCTGAGATGCTCTGTGGGAGCGCCTGTCTCTTTAAGCCCCCCTCCAGACAAAGACCAGTCTGCTCTGATTGGCCAGCGTGTTTCCTGGAATCTCCACTCCGGACTTTGTACTGTGAAAAAAACAAATAAAGGCTTCTGAACCAAATATTACACAACCGGACATGTTTCAGCAGTAATGCGACCCGAAATTGGGGAGAATTTAACAACATTGGCAGCCAAGATGACATCACTGGAGCGTTCAGAACAATTGGAAATCTGAACATTTAAGCTCCCAGGGATTTCTCTAAAATAGGTTTATCTCATTATTTGAAAATCCGACATTATAACATTGTAGATATGACAGAAAATACGGAAAAGCATAATATGTCCACTTTAATAAAGACAAAGTACAGCTGAGGCTGATAGGAAAATCCTTAGTTCTGCCAACATGATCTCATGGGAAGGCATATAAATAGCACGCCAGGGAAATCAATAAAATTACACGTGTCATGTCAACGTAACGTGAATGCAAACAAAACTTCTTGTTTGGGGTTAAAATACATACTTTTGTTACGTAAATTAAGTAATGTGCATAAGTTAATTAGTCAACAAAAACAGTCAACGGGGACATTTAGTTTCACACGGGACGGAAACAAACAAAACACAAATGACACGCGGAATGATTTAAGAAATTGGCATGTTATTATTAATACACCATTTGGTGATACCAAGTATTACAGTAACAGGTATTTGGTCATAGACAAGTATAGGACACATTCAAATGTTGACCTGCTGGCGCTAGAGGAAAAGTCTAACGCCATCATCAGTCATGGCCATCACTCGTGCCGTGCTGCTAAAAAACTACTGCTCTAATTATTCAATTTTATAATTTACTAGCAAACCTGTGAAGGGTTACTCTGTGTTGTCAGGTCCACAATGAAGTTATTATAATTACCAGGAAATTAAGAGTACAACCAGATAGACTTGGAATTTGACATCAATAGCTCATGAGCATGAGAAGAAAAACAAGTTTACAACAAGATACTCAGTTCACTGTAAATTGAGGAGAAAGAAGCTAAAACTTCTCACAACTGAGGAGCTGGAACAATGAAAAATGCCTTAATCTGATTAATCAATGATCAGACTAACTGCAGCTAATCATTTCAGCTGTCATGTCAATATCCATGATGTCAGAGTGTTTTCAGTGAAGCACTGATTCCATTGTAGGCCTACAATTCACAATGAGAGCATTGTGATATAACTTACTTAACCGTGCCCTCAGATTACAAAGCCTGAGGCGCTAACACATCCAGTAACCATGCACTGTCAAACAGAATTCTCAGGGGAAGTGATTCTGCGTATTTAAAGTGACGTGATGACTCAGTGATCAGTGCTGTTGTCCTGGAATCATGTTTGCTGATGGGTGCAGCCATAATCATGGAGCAACATGCAATTTGAGTCTCGAGTCTTTTGTTTTCTTCATGTTCGTTTTCCTGCAGCTGCTGCACACATCTTAAACACATGCAACCACTGTCAAGCTACTTTTTCATTACACTGGGTGGGTAAAAAGAGTGTTTGGGATCATTTGGGCAATTTAACCTGATGGAAGGTTAGGCTACACCTCCTCTAATTAGTATGATGGAGACTGTCAGGATGCTGAGTTCAGGGGCTCGACATGCAGTGACTGACCAACAAATGTCATTTTAGTTAAGGATGAAGCAGGCTATTATTCAGTCATAGTAAAAAAAAAATAAAAAAAAAAATATATATATATATATATATATATATATATATATATATATGTGTAGGGACCTTTGCTACTCGAAAACGTCCACTACGTGGCTGGGTGGATAATTTAACTATTTAAAACGCGTGCACTATGTGAGCCAATGCCAAATATCGCCAGTAAACATTTATTTTAAAACTTAGGCCATTTCGCATACATAGAGTCCATTCATATGTGTAAACATCAAACAAAACACATTAATTCCACTTTCCTTCTCGTCACATACTGCACGGTCAAAAAAACTGTTTGCTCCCTTCTCTTCCCAACACCTGTGCCCAATTGGACATTGATTAAATCACCTCTGTCCCAGCCAAATGGACAGCGCCCTGGCTACCCCCGGTGGCGGGAGGATTAACAGCAACAAATAATAAACAAACCCAAATGGCTCTCACACACCGGCCCCTAATTGTTTCTGGCAGAAGACAAAACAATTCATAACTAACACAAGGAGCCCCTATATGTGAAACAAATCTACCGATTGAAATATTTAACTTAAAAGAACTCCCCATAGTCCATAACGAGTATTCCTTGGCCTTCCCTTGACCGCAGGTAGAACTTCCATTAGTCTGTTGCTTCACAAAGAAGACAAATCTTTGTCACCGGTCTTTCGATTACACTGGTCTTGGTTTTAAGACGGACAGAGCGTACAAGTCCTTTCCTATCAGGAAATGTCTGCAGTATACGTCCAAGTACCCAGGATGGTGCTGCTGAATCAACGACAACAACTACATCTCCAAGTATGAAACTTCTTTTCACTTTATTCCATTTTTGTCGTTCTTGCATCAATGGTAAATATTCTTGCGTCCATCGCTTCCAGAAGAGATCAGCTATGTACTGAGCTTGTCTCCATCTCCTTTTAATGTACAGATCTCTTTTTTCAAAGAGTCCAGGTGCAAGAATAGGCTTTCCTTTCATCAACAAAATGTGATTTGGTGTTAATGGCTCAAGATCATTGGGATCTTCAGACAATCTTGTAATAGGACGATCATTAAGTATGGCTTCCACTTCACATAACACAGTGTGAAATCCCTCATCGTCCAAACACTGCTGACGAAGAACGGTGTTCAGAATCTTTTTGACCATACGTATGATCCGTTCCCATACACCACCATGATGGGATCCAGCAGGGGGGTTGAAACTCCATTTTATTCCTTCCTGTGCCAAAGTCCTTTGAATTTTGTCCTGGTCCATTGAAGCTAGAGCTTCTTCTTCTTCTTTCAGCACCTACGAAATTAGTTCCGTTATCTGATCGCATCTTAGAAACTTGTCCTCTACGGCAGATGAATCTTCTCAATGCATCAATACAAGAATCTGTATTAAGTGAGTAAGCGACTTCCAAATGGACTGCTCTACTTGTCATGCAAGTGAAAAGTACTCCGTAGCGCTTTAGGATGTTACGACCTCTCGACGTCAATTGGCCCAAAATAATCCACACCAACATTTGTGAACGGTGGAAGATCAGGCACAATTCTTTCCGTGGGTAGATCCGCCATTTTTTGCTCACCCACCTTACCTCTGCAACGTCTACAGAAGTAACATCCAGCAATTACTTTCCTCACCGCTGAGTTGGCGTTTGTAATCCAATATTTTTTTCTTAGAGTAGAGAGTACATGATTTCTACCACCATGGCCCAGTTGCTCATGAATATGGCGGAGTAAAAGAGTGGAGATATGTTCTTTGGCTAAAATGAGTGGGTGCTTTGCAGCTTCAGGCATGCACGCTTTGCTTAGCCATCCTCCAACTCTTAAAAACCCTTCTTCATAAACTGGGTCAAGTTTATAGATGGGGCTCTCTTTCTTTACTTTGGACCTTCCAGATGTTAATGCATCAATTTCGTTGTGAAACCTTTCCCATTGACTGAAACGAACAATCGAGGTCTCAGCTTCAACAAGATCCTCTGCAGACAACTTTTGCTCACCTAAGGTGGCTTTAAATTTCTGCATGCCCACATTGACAGTCAGTTGACTCGTATCATCACTTGCCGACAGTAACTGCTTCCTTTCCTTACTTAAAGCAGTCAATATCATTCTTAACTTTAGAATCCAACCTACGGCCAGTTTCAACCTTTTCCAACTGGAAAAGTAAGTGATCAGTTTATGCGTGGCACTCGAGACGTCTTCAATGACCACTGCATTCACTGTGAAGTTCCTTTTAACTTCTGGGTCATCATCAATGTCTGTATCCAAAGTATGTGCTGGCCACTCATTTTCTGCTTTCCACAGAAACCTTGGACTTTCAATCCATCTCCCTTGAATCAGATGTTCAAGTTTGAGTCCCCTAGAGGCGTCATCTGCTGGGTTTTGTGCTGAAGGAACATATCTCCACTGTGCAATATCTGAGGCGTCTCTGATGGTTGCTATTCTGTTTGCAACAAACATTTTGAACCTTTTATCCTCATTCTTTATGTATTTTAATACTGCTGTACTGTCCGTCCAGAATTGTGATTTCCCCAAAGGAAGCTGTAGCTCTGATCTTAGCATCTTATCCACTTTAACAGCAAGAACTGCACCTGTCAGTTCTAAGCGAGGAATAGTCATTTGTTTTAGAGACACCCTCGCTTTGCCAAGTATGAAAGTAGTATGGACCTCGTTCTTGTTGTTTTGCAACCTGAGGTAAGTAACTGTGCCATGTGCAATCTCACTGGCATCAGAGAAGTGATGCAACTGAGCAGAAGTTATCTGTCCGAAGTTTTCTGGCTTGTAACATCTACTGATCTTGAATCTTTCAACATTTTCAAGATCTTTCCACCACTTGTTCCACCTTTGTTGAAAGGATTGGGGTATTGGATCATCCCAACCGTACTTCAGTCGACATAGGTCTTGCAAAATCATCTTAGCTGAGATTGTGAATGGGGCTAAGAAACCCAAAGGATCATACACAGAACTGATCATAGATAACATTCCACGCCTTGTATGAGGTTGATCTCTGATGTTAAATTTGAACTTGAAGGTGTCAGTTTCGCTGCACCAAAGTAGTCCAAGAGCTCGTTCAACTGGTAACTTGTCTCTGTCCAGATCCAACTCCTTGAAGTGCTTGGATTTATGTCCTTCTGGAATTTGCAACAACACTTCACGATTGTTACTACTCCATTTCGTGAGATTGAAGCCTCCCAACTTGCAGATAGCAGTAAGGTTTCTGACCATGCGCGTAGCGTCTTCTTTAGAAGGTAAACTCTTCAGAAGGTCATCCACATAGAAATTTCTTGTGACCGTGTCAATTACTTCTGCTGAAAAACGGGTTTGATTGTCGTTAGCCGTTTTTCGCAGAGCATAACATGCACAGCTAGGAGAAGATACAGCTCCAAATAAGTGAACAGTCATACGATACTGCACAAGTTCCTTCTCCAAGTTTCCTTCTGGTCACCACAAAAACCTCAAAAAGTCCATATGTTCATTATCAACCTTGACCTGATGGAACATTGACTGTACGTCCGCCATGATTGACACGGGTTCCTGCCTGAACCTTGTCAAGACTCCTAACAAAGAGCTTGTCAGTTTTGGTCCTTGCAGAAGCTCCTTATTCAGCGAAACACCTTTAAATTCTGCCCCACAATCAAACACGATGCGCAGATTCCCTTTTTGTGGATGGTACACGCCATGGTGAGGGAGATACCAGATCTTTCCCTCAGAGCGCTCCAACTGGCTCTCTGGTACCCGCTCAGCATATCCTTTGTTGATGACGTCAGTAAGGAAATCTGTATATTCCTTGTGAAATGTTTCATCCTTCAGAAGTCTCCTTTTCAAAGCACTGACGCGCTGCTTAGCGACAGAAAAGTTGTTTGGCATGTTTACATGTGGTGTCCTGAAAGGCAGTTTCATCGTGTAGTGGCCATCTTTAAGTTGCACTGAACTTTCCACTATTTCCATAAATTTCTTTTCCTCTCTTGACATTTCCTCTTTGTCATTAAAGAAGTCCTCATTAAAGTCATGATTGTACTGCCTTATCAGCAGCTCTTCCAACCTGTCAACACCAATCCGATTAGCAGTGACAGCAGGGTAGCCATTCTCGCACTGCTCTGCACTGTTTCCACGTAGAGGTCCATTAATAACCCATCCCAATAGGGTTCTTACCGCATATGGTCCCTCTCCTTCACTGTTGATCACCTCCCATGGTTCCATTAACCTTGAGGAGTTTGTGCCAATCAGCAAATCGACACCAGCATTGATCCGGTAGGATAGGTAGGTAAGACCACTTAGACAACTCTTCTTCGGTGATGATATTATTTGTCGTCACTGGCATTTCATCTTGTGTGAACACATTAGGAAGCTCGAAAAACTGCTTGCCGGTAAGTTCAGAGATTTCCAAACCTTTGATAATGTTGCTTGGGACAGTGGTGTTGTGGCCCATTGTGCGTAGATGAATTTTTGTCCTTTTTCCTTTGATGTTTAATCGTTCCATAAGGCTTTCAGAACAGAAAGTATCTGTACTTCCTGGATCCAGAAATGCATACGTTTGAACAACCTTTGTTCCCTTTGTACACTTAACATTAACAGGTAAAATCGAAAGGATGCCGTTACTGCCTCCGGCCCCTGTATGACCACAGGTAGAGACAGTGTTTCTACCTGCCGACAGTTCCTTAGACTGGCCTTCATCTTTGCTCTTTTGGCTTTTCTCGATGTGAAGAATGCTGGGATGCCTTTGTTTACAAACCTTACAAGATATGCGGTTGTAACATTCCTTGCTCATGTGCCCTATGCACAGGCATCCAAAACAAACTCCCTTTTCTTTTAGAAAGTCCAACTTTTCCCGATGCGTTCTCTGTTTTAACTGTGGACAATGCTCCAATGCATGACCTAGTGCACAATACAAGCAGGAAACAGAGGTTGATGTTGTAGATGATACACTTTGTGTTTGAGTATGAATACTTTTCTTGGTTACGTTCATAATTGATTCCTTAGGCATAAAGACAGCAGTTGCGAAGCTATTTCTTTTGAGTTGTGCCCTTTGCTGTATCTTTGCCTTGTTGTCTCCTTTATTTACAACTTGAGTATCTTGGATATTGCCAAAAATTGGTTCAGAGATGATTTTAACTTGGTACTCGATGAACTTGACGATATCCTTAAAGCCAGATCTACGTCCTTGCCTTTCAGATATTTCACACGCAAGTGTTCTCCATTTCTCTCTGAGCTTATAAGGAAGCTTTTGAATTATTGTTTTCATGTTTGCTGGCATATTGAGTTCGTCCAAATATTGCAAATCCTCCATAGCGTTGCAAAACTCTCGCAGAAATAATGCATAAGCCTGTAGCCCCTTAGCATCTTCTGCCTTAATAGAAGGCCATCCAACAATTTTGGAAACGTAAGCATCTGCGATCTTTACTTCTTGTCCAAAATATTTGTGGAGAAGGTCTTTGGCCACTGCATATCCTCTTTCTGGCAGCATGTGTTGGCAACTGTGCACTAGATCTTTAGGCTGCCCCCTAGTGAATTGCTCCAAGTAATACAGACAGTCTCCTTTGTTGTTTGTCTTGACCTCCACACATTGTTCAAAGGCTCTGATGAATGACCTATATTTCAGGGGACTTCCATCAAACACGGGAACTTCTCTGTGAGGCAGCAGCTGTGAGTTCTGCGTCTGTACGAGGGTGGCTGTTATTTCGTTTTGCCTTTGTAACAGACTGTAGAAGTCTCCGGACAGTTGAGGATCGCCTTGAAAATGTGGTACTAGATGACCAGAAGGATTTAACTGTTTTTGCCACTGTTTTGTTTGATCAGACCTTTTCCGCTCAAAGCCTGCCTGTTTAGCTGCATTTTCCTTGTCCATTGTTTTTTCCACTGTTGCATGAGTGCTGGCAAGTAATGCATATTTTTCCTGAGAACTGTCCTTTTGCTGTGGGTTGTATTGTTCAGCGTGAGGATTCAGTGCGTTTCCCTTTTCAAAATAGGAACTCATTCCATCTTATTGTGTACTGCCATGACATGAGGTGTTCAACACTGCTAGTTTTGCTGAAGAAGCTGCTATTTCAGTTTCAATTTCAAGTTGTTCTTTTTTCCTTCTTAATTGCTCTGCTTGCTCCTCCAAAGCATGTTTTTCTTGAAGTGCAGCAGCACGTGCCAAGAGTGCAGCCTTTTCTGCCTCTGCTTGAAGCCTTACGGATGACGTTGAAGATTTTCTGCTGTTTGAGACGGTACTTTTCCGACCCGAGCCTTTACTGGAAGCTTTGGATTGGATGTTTGAAATGCTGTCCTGAGGATCCACATCAACACCAAGACTTTCAGCTTGATGGCAACTTTCATTGTAAACCAACCATTTGTTTACGTCAAAAATAAAATCAGTGGCACTGAGCATTTTTACCTTAAACCACATGTCCTGTTTTTTCACCTCGTCTTTAGGTAGTAAACCCATCAACAGTTCATGTTTTTCTTTTGCTTCATCACAAAGAGCATTAAACTTTACAAAAGTACCTTTCAACTCTTTTACAAAGCCCTTTTCATTTATCAAACCAATAATTGTATCTTTCAGATTCCATGCTTTTTTTAATTTCACCTTTCTTTCTTGTTGCAGGTTATCAATTTTCCCCAGAAACGCCTTTTCTGTCAGTTTAATACTTCGCTTTTTAACAGAAGGGTCCGAACCTTTAACAGTGGAGTCTATAGCGTCCGAACCACACTGCGGTTCTGTCTCACTTACGAGTTCAGAGTCAAGTTTAAGCTCTTCACTCATAGTCAATCATGCATTTTGCACAGTTCCGTGAAGAAGAAAAAACGCGCTCGGAGCGCGTAAACAGTTAGTACCAATGCATTGGATTTTAAGCGCAAAGTTATGTGTGCACACATTTATAATAATGGCCATTCATTGTCTGTAGCGCTACACATACCTTAACGTTGGCCGGCTCGCCACTGTTGACGTTCCGCTGGCACCGTTCCGAGCCAGGTGAAGAACTATATGTTGGGGATGAATAGAATATGCCAATGTGCAGCGCAATCCAACGTTGCCCTCAGCGAAGCAACAGCAACAATGGCAAAATCCCCCGACGTCCTCCACGTTTTCCTCCTTTGAGCAGTTTTTTGACTTAAGTTGTAGGGACCTTTGCTACTCGAAAACGTCCACTACGTGGCTGGGTGGATAATTTAACTATTTAAAACGCGTGCACTATGTGAGCCAATGCCAAACATCGCCAGTAAACATTTATTTTAAAACTTAGGCCATTTCGCATACATAGAGTCCATTCATATGTGTAAACATCAAACAAAACACATTAATTCCACTTTCCTTCTCGTCACATACTGCACGGTCAAAAAAACTGTTTGCTCCCTTCTCTTCCCAACACCTGTGCCCAATTGGACATTGATTAAATCACCTCTGTCCCAGCCAAATGGACAGCGCCCTGGCTACCCCCGGTGGCGGGAGGATTAACAGCAACAAATAATAAACAAACCCAAATGGCTCTCACAATATATATATAGTTCCTTTAAGTGAATACTTTCTATATGGAATGTAACAATGGGAAATTTATTTTTTAAAATTATTGTTGCATGGTTTTGAATTTATATAAACTTATACTAATGAAACAGAAGACCAGAGGTGCCTTGGGATGCTTTATTTTTCTTCTTTTACTCGTTACATCATGGGGAGGCTTTCAGAGGCTACCACTGAGCAAACCCAAAAAGCAAGTACTATGCTACATTTAGTGATTTTGCGAGCTACCTTCGTGTACTATTTAAACAGTGAAAGACAAGAAAATCCTCTTCCAAGTGCAAATAAAAAAAAATTAAGCTACTTCTTATTTTGCTCCGATTGGGATATTTAGTGTCAGTCAAATCTAGCAACACTGTATGCACCTCAGCTAATTTAATATAATATAATAAAATATATATATATATATATATATATATACACGTGTATGAAGGTGCATTCTCTGGACTGAACCTGCTCCGCCTTAATCAGGCTTTGAATACACACACAATACTTGTTAGCAGGACTGATTCATTGTTGGTTTGGGTTTTTTGAGGGAGTTTGATGATAATTTTATTATAATAATAACTATAGAAACAACTTAGAAACTGAGACACCAGTCAGTTCAGCCAAAACAATCTCAATCACTTTTTTTATATGCAGTTTTTAAAGCCACATCATTGGGAGAGAAAAGTTCCTAGATAGATAGATAGATAGATAGATAGATAGATAGATAGTTTTTCTTGTGGCCATTAGAGGAACGGCAGCTGAAGAAGCTGCAGCTTGAAGATGCTATAAAGGTCATTATTATGGTCATTATTATATAAGGATCCTACACTGACTATAATAAAAAATAGAATGTTAAGTTTGGTGATTTTAACTGCACATAGCTAGTTATTGTACGAGAATGCAACACCTTTTAAATTTGACCCCTTATCTAAAGTCGATTTAGGACACGTTCATTGTCAGGGCAACAGCTGTACTCGTTAACCTGACATACAGTAAATGATACTTACAACCAACTTGTTGATGATGATGACTGATTGATATGTTCATTAAAAATCAGTCTCTTCTTTGAACTTAAACAGTGTGCCAAGTTCTAAACAGGAGTGGCAGTCAAACAAAAGGTTAATGCCTCAGATCATAACAATGCTGGTGAGATAAAAGCCATTCTACAAATGAGATCATTAAAGCTGTGACATGTTTGACATCTCAAAGAATCAAGATACTCAACATTTCTTTGAATTACGAGGACTTAAACTCGACCCATTACTGAGAAACAATATGCACAGTCGAGCTTTTACTAACTGACTGTTGCCTCGTCTTTATGTCTGCAGGTTCTGGCATCTGAGCTCAATTAGAAATTTCCCATACAACCAAATGTTTAAAAGCTGCACGCGTCAGTAAGAACCACAGATGCATTGTTTGATTTTAAGAAACTCCTTCATTTGAAAACCAGCACATGCACAATACAAAAATTCATAAATAATAAATACACTAGTTGAGTTCTGTCTCAACAAAAACATGTTAAATACATCTGCAGAGACATGTTGGCTCATTAACAAAAGAGGATTTTACTTCATCATAATCTTAAGCTCTTTTCTCATGACATACTTAATATTTAAAACCAGAGAGTGTACTGTGTTATTAAATCTTGTGAGAACAAATGTTGGCATCTCGTATAGTACTGGTATTCAATGTGATGGTTGCAATGAGTTTAATTAGTTTTTAATTAGTTTTTGCCAAGTGACTGAAGTCACACATGAATCACTGACCGTAAAAAGCAAACAGATTTTCTGGTTTGGTTATCTTGACTGTAAACCATTGCAGCACCAGCTTAACTTGTTTCCACAGCTGACATTTAAGCATGCAGCAACAGTGACAGCTACACATTTACAACACGAGCTATCAGACATGTTTTAAGTGAAAACACAAAAAACATGTATAAAACATAAAGTTATAATCATCCATTACTTTTAATCTGTTCTCTATGTTAACAGTAGTACAAGTTCTGATGTTAAAAGCAACATTCACTTTTGTTTCCATTTCCAAACTAGAACAACAGCTTCAATCTTCTAGATTTTAATAATACATTAGTAAATGTTTATATTCACAAAATGTACTATAGTTATAGGATACAAGTGCCAGATTTGTTTAGTTCCTGCAAGTACAGCAGGTCATGAGAAATTAATAATAATGTTGACACATTTATTATTTTACAATGTTAGGAATTCCTTTTAAAACGTTAATGAATCCACAACAAAGAGAAGAATTTTCCGTACATTTCTTTTAAAGCTGAGACTGAAATGAGACCTGAAACATAATCTCCCTGCAGATGTAGTAAGTGGTTTAACATGGTTAAACTGGACTTGTCTGAAACGTTTCTGAAAGATTGTGTTAAAGCTGGGGTAGGCAGTTTTCTGGAAAAGGCACACACACAAAAATCAGCAGAATGTGAATATCCAGCCCTCCTTCTGCAGCTTTGTCCTCACATTGCAGGCATAAAGCCTGCCCCTCCTGCTATCTCCACTATTGGAGACGCTGTGGAGATAGCAAGACTAACTTCATCCTGATGAATGTTGTTATCTAGCAACAATTCTATGAGAATTACTGTACTGTTTTCTTTGTAAAGCCCTTTGATATGACATACTGTGATTCTAGGTTATACAGTAGCTAGCTTCAAAAACATTAGCTTAAATTAGCTGCAGCTGTGGGCCTTTGTCTACGGTTAGCAGAATGCTAACCTATTAGCGACTCTCTTTTAGACTTCTTTTTTTCCATGGGCCAAATTTTCTAAAGCCTGAAAACAAAGCATAGAAGTCCAGTTTTTCTCAGAACATTTGAATTACAAAATTATGAAAGGTTATTATAGAGGTTTGCCCAATGACACACACAAAAACGGCCTACCCCAGCTTTAAGTTGTAGAGTTGTGTGCAATGAGACCTCACTGAGCAGAAGAAGGAACTGTGGATAGATGTCAACGAGTCACATGAACAAGAGCAAACACAAAAATAGGGATAGTCACATTTTTCTACACACAATGTAAAGGAACAAAGTTAACAGATTAATATAAAAGGTGGAAGGTGTATGGACAGGGGACACACACTGGTCTTTCTACTGGAGGTGGGACAGGGGAGACTTTGTCCTATGGAGGATGATTTAGTAGGGACGGCCCCGCCGCTCCTGTCTGTGGTCACCCCTGCAAATATCATCACACAGATTACATCATTAGCCTCCAACCGATGAACAACAACTACAGGGTGAACAGGTGTGAGGTGTGTGTGTGTGTGTGTGTGTGTGTGTGAATGTGCGTGTGCACGCGCGCACGCAAGTTTGTTATACAAATATGTGTTGAACTTTCAGGTATTGACCACAAATTGCTTTTCAAATTGCTATTTTGTCAACAGAGCAAAGTTTTACCAAAGTTGAATTCGACAAAAAAAAAAACTGTGTTGTAACAATCGATAACATGGGACTCTAAACCTCCTCCCTGATGGCATGATGAGGTACTCAGTGTGTTACCAGGGAATTTGGCACTGAAAAGACAGTAACTTTGGTAGATACCCACTTCTTTTGTCTGTTTTAGACCAATGTGGACCGGATGAACAATTACACCAACCAAAAACCCATCCTTTATTATATTGTGTGTGTTGCCCAGGTATAGCTAATATGTGGGAAACACTGTATTATGTACCTTTGATGTTGAAACAATTTTAATAAAAGAGTGCAGTTTGTTTTAGTGTATCTGACCTTGCGTCCATCTTTCCAGGGCCGTATCCTCCGCGGTCGCCCCCTCGGCTCCCTCTGAAGCCCCCGCGGTCGCCGCCTCGGCCCCTGAAGCTGCCCCGCTCAAACCCCCCTCTGCGCTCTCCTCCTCCATAACCTCCTGACACCAGAACAAGCAATTTGTTAACAATGTATTACATGACAGAAAATGTCAGTTTTACTATGTTTGAACGCCGAGGCAAGAGTTTACACTGCAGACAAAAATGTCAGCAGTCTGACCCTGTGGGGTTAACTGTGAGTGAGTGAGTGAGTGAGTGAGTGAGTCAAAAAGAAACAACAACAAAGTAACATGACTCCTGTTCAAAGGATATGGATATACTTTATTTTCAGACCCAGGGGAGTCCATATCACAATAAAAAACACACAATGCACTTTGTAATTAATCAACTACTAATCCAATCATTTATATCATACAAAGTGTGGTAAACTGTTTTTATAGGGACTATATATCCAGTAGAAAGTAGTTCCAATGAAAACTGGACAAATGAAACCAAAACTATCTGTACGACCAGAGTCAAAAGTGAGTAAAAAAGAAAAATCTTTGTAATTTGGATGAAATAACACTTTAATGAAAAACCTTCTGTTCAAGTTAATAGCATAAAAACGATACACCTCCAATAACAGACTACAATGTAAAAACTGCAGAAGTCTAACCTCTTTCCATTGGGGACATCCCACCAGCATCCTCAGGTTTCGGGGCCTTGCACTGGTTACACTCATTACGCCACGAGAAGTTCAGGTTGCCACAGTTGCTGAAGAGAAACGTGCAGAAAGGACAGAAATCAATACATAACCACAAAATAAAAATGATCTTTACATTTCTGTCATGCTCTTAATGGTCTTTGCACAATCTACAAAATTCTATTTTTGTTTGAGATTTATATGTATATATGTTCCAATTTACCAAAGCAATAAAACAAATCTTACAGTATTTGTATGAAGCTGTATTATGAACTATGAACACAATACAGTGTATGCAAAACATTTAATAAAAGCTGAGATTTCACTGAGATCCTTGAACAAAAAGTCAATACTTTTCAAAACTTATTTTGTAGTATAAAATGTTTCTATCCAGATCCCTCATGAAGAGATAAATCCTGAACTTACGGGTTCGAACACTTCCAGTCTCCAGCTCTCTGTTGTCCTCCTCCACCGCCCCCATTGCCCCCGTTGCCCCCGTTGCCCCCATTGCCTCCGTTGCCTCCTGGGAAACCTCCACCTCGACCCCCCCCGAATCCACCACGACCCATTGGCCCTACATGGAGCACAGAACCAAACCAGGAGATCTTCTGTCAGTGTAACAGTGAAGCCTTCCCAGCCATGATCAGGTGTTCATTCCCTCGCAAGTGTAAAAATAAATGCAGAAATAGCAATTGGAAAAAGTTTTATCAAAGATTGAGACTTAAAAGTTCTGCTAGAAAATGGACCTTGTGGTGAGATTGTTTTGTCAAAGTCTGTTTCCAAGGTCATGAATGAACTTTTAATCATTACTGTTAAGACAACATGAACGAGAAGTCCTTAAAGTTCTTAAAAAATGACGACTGGGCAAACTTCATCTGCTGAGGAACCATCTTCCTCAGCAGATGAAGAAGAAGAATTTTTTGATATGATGGAAAGCTACTGAGCAGCTTCAAAACGAACCTGGTGGTGAGATTTTTTCAATCTTAATTTGTCTTAATGTGAAACAAGACTTCTAAAAAAACAAACATCATACTGCTATAACATATTGCCAACTTAAAAAAAAAATCTAATTTATGATTAAAAAAAAAACAGACTCACCTCCTCGTCCTCCTCGTCCTCCCCTCATGCCACCTCGGCCTCCGAAGTCGGCTCTGCGGGTGGCAAAAGACACCTTGATAGGATTTCCATTGAAGTCCTTACCTGTCAAAGAAAAACAAACAGACGTCATTCTTATGACATCTGAGTCAAGAAATCGACATGCTTTAAATCCCAAAATGGATGAAAGACGAGCACAGAATTAAAGCTATAGTGCGTAGTTTCTGTCGTCCCCATGAGGAATTCTAAGTACTGACAACAAAACTGTCGGCGCGTCCACATGATACAAGCCTTCCGCGGCCGCGCACCGGCCCCCACCCCTCCCTCCACACAGTTGTCTAAGGAGGACATGGAGGATTAAAAAAACAAGATGGACTCTTCAGAAGAGGTAATTATCTTCACTCGAGTTTCTGCGTGGGAAAGTCACCGGACGCCGCAATCTTGTGAACATAGCCATGCTGAGAAATCCAGAGAGAGTTGTGTGGAGCTGATAAGTCTTAATTAGCTTTGTAGCAACTCATCTGGCAATGGCTTGAATGTAACAGACGTTCATTAATATCAAAAAGTTACACACTAAAGCTTTAAACACAATACAAGACAAACAGAAACATCATGACAGTTACAACAGATTCCAATCAGTTTCTAAGGTGGAGAAAAAAAGTACTGAAATGGCCGAATAATAATAAATAAAGATTTCAACCCACTCTTGCTGCACAGTCCACTTCTCTGCTGTCTATCTCTAGACTCCCTATGTTCCACACTCTCATATTAAAACCAAAGTACTGCTGAATACACTTCCTCCATTACATTCCTAACTGCAACCTTATTGAAAATATAATGCTATCCTGTCTGACTTATTGAAGCGGTCAAGGACTAAACATTAAAAGTTATGAGTCACCATCAAACCAGTCGATGGCAGCCTTAGCTGAGGGGGGGTCATCAAAGGACACGGTAGCCTCCCCCTTCAGCTTCCCTGTCTCTCGGTCTGTGTACAGGTTGATCATGGGCAGGCCGGTCTTCTTGTTGATCTAAGAGCATAAACGAGACAGGGACAATGCAGTGGTTTAATTAGGTCATATGACCTAATATGTAGAGACACAAACAATAATAATCTAGTTGCAAAAAGGGGTCAAATTTGAGCTTATATTAACTGTCATGTATGTGATTGTATAAAATCTAAATTTCAAAAGTTTAATTTTTTAAAGTTTTGAAGTTAAATTTGATCAGTTTTAAGCTTTCTGAGACACGACATTCACACACCAAGTTAAAAAAGCAATCAAACACACATTGCACTAATTCATCAGCCTCCATTTCAGTAATGATTAAATCTGTGCTTGTTAGCGTTTCCCACTTTCCTGGAAGCAGTCTCATAGTCTCATTCAGGGGTCCTTAATGTTTTTTTAAGGCCAAGGACCCCTTAGCTGAAAGAGAGACAGAGCTGGGACCCCCCACTACATATACTGTATTAAACTGAGCTGCATATTAAACTGGGTGGATGGATGGACATTCATACCTTATTTATACATCATATTTTAATGCTAAACATACATGGGGAAGGCACCGTGTTTCATGTTAATGTATATTTTCAGACATTTTAATTAAAAGGAAAAAATTCATAAAATTAGCAAACAATAATTTGGCGGCCCCCCTGGAGTAACTCTGAGGACCCCCTAAGGGTCGCGGACCCCCTATTGAAGCTCTCTGGTCTAAATAATTGTGCTGCCATAATTTGAGCTTTTATTCTAAGAATTATTTTATTTTTATTCTATTCTTAAAATTTGTCCAAAGCTAACATCAAATGTTGATAAAACGTTTCTAATTTTGAAATGATATAATTCCAATTGATCCCAGGAACAAGGCTCCAATATCATTTATGCCACTGAAGGACCATCCTACCTCATTCTACTGTACAGTTGGTTACTTTTATATACACTAACATACACTACCTTAATGATCCCAATCTGCTTAAAAAAGTCTGCCACTGATTCAACAGTGTAGTCGTCTCCCAGGCCTTGCACGAAGATAGTGTTATTATCAGAGTTATCCTGGTCTTGCACTGTTGGAAGATAACAGCAAGAGATGTTCAGAAAATCAACAAGAGGCGAACAGGGAACAGAGAACCCAGATGTCACATAAGATGGTGAGAGATGTGATGAGATGTGATGATGGTTGTATAATGTCCGGTGTGAAGTGAAAAAAACAACAAAACTTACTGAAGCTGGGTCCTCCATGTCCATGTCCCGGCTCTCTTGGTCCTTGAGAGGGAAAAAAACTGAAATTAATTGTGGAAATGAATAAATGATAAACTACATAAACAACTCACACAGTATAACTTCTCTCCTTGTTCCCACCACAACATTAAGTATTAAGCTTCTAGCCACTTGGTATGTAGAGCTATGCTCTAAGGAGCTTACCATGGACAGCCTGTACAGCATATTTGTCATAAACAAAACAAACGTTTTACCACCCTGTCTTTCAACAGTCATTATTTCATACCATCTTTCAAGATTACCACTTGCACACAGAGGAAGTAGCTGATGTTATCTTGAAGTCTCACAAACAAGTGCACAAAACAAGATTGTGCACATTATAGAAATACTGCCTTCAAGTTGATTTTGTGCACCGGAATAACCACCATACCTGTCACAGCATATCATTTTAATTGGTTGGGTTGTTTGTTGAGTAAACACAGCCTTGTGTAAATCTCTTGAATTTGATATTTAAGACAAGTCAAACCTTTGTGTTGATGCATTTCTTGACAAACTATGAATAATTTCCTTTCACATAGACATTACCAACTTGTGTAACCAAGTCCAACATATTGCAACACAATGCCCATATTGAGTGTAGACCTTACACTGACACGGTCATTTGTCATTCATTCCTTTGTCTACCATATTTTTTACACAGCTTCACAGAGGATTCTTGGAAATTGTCCCCAACATACAGTACATCTTCAGAGTAAGAACACCATGTTCGTCATTCAGAGAAGGACTTCAAAACGCTTTGTTATTTAGTACAACAGTTACACACACTTTACCCATTCAGAAAACCAACTTCCAATGTTGAAGTTTTTCAGAGGTTAACTGAAACACCTTAAGACGTTCTTTGGTGTGTAAAGTCCTGTCACCTTTTAGAAGATGGACTGAAGTCTGTGTCATTGGCAGCTTGATTTACCAGAGTATCTGAAACTAAGATGTTCCTTCTTTAAAACAAACTTTGCATTGTATTAAGACGCCAAAGCCAAACCCCTTCCATCAACACAACTTTTGAACCACTTCAAATCTGACAAGAAGTGACCATGAAACCAGGCAAACACGAACAGAGGTTACCAAACTAATGACTGACATTTTATAAGTTAATTGACCACACTTGGCACAACTGGTGGATGACTAGTTATTGTTTATGAAAAAAAAAACTCCCTTTCAAAAGCTTCCACACCTTAATCATGATAGCGCCATGTCACCATGACTAATGTGTTCAGGTATCAGTGTCAACAACGAAACTAAGATTTCAAGTCTCAATCTCACTTGAGACTGAGTGATTGGTAAATGTATTTCATGTAGAACCAACCGTACATTAAGTATACAAACAATGAGATGCTTTCTAATTAATTTGTATGGATTATTTTTTTCAAATCAACAATTTATATATGTGTTGATTACAATGGCACCTTTCACCCATAATTTGTGTGCTTTACACTGCAACTACAAAACTAGAGTTGTTGCTGTAAAGTGTTTTTACTCTTACAAGCAATATGTCTTTACTTCTGTGTTATTATGCTGTAGCTTTTTATTGTTGTTTTGTGAGATTCATATTATTATTTAAGGTAAGATCATCTTAAGTGGGGGATCCTAGAGACCTACAGAGTGGTGGACCCTCGAATCTACACTCACCACTTTCGAGGACTTGTACACCAGAAGGTGCAGAACCACAGCTAGTAGGATTATGAACATTCTGCACCACCCAAGCAATAAACTATTCAGCTCCTACACTCACATAAACTCCTCTGTAGCCAACACAGAGTCAGAGAAACCTTTTTTTCTCAGACCAGGACAATGAACTCTGACCCCTGGATATCCTCGGCCTCGTCCAGATTTATTGACCTTTGTGAATCCTTTGAACATTTGCATATTTGCACTTGAGCGTGTACATTTCATGGCATACTTTGCGTCACAACTTTGACATACTGTGTCTACAGTTCACATTTTATACATAGAGCAAACTGCTCAGCCCAACTAGACACGTGGCTAATATGCACATATTTTATACTAAATTAAATGTAGCATTTGAATTTAGTAGTTGAATTTTTATTATTATTTTTTTCTATTTTTTTCTATTCACTACACATATTGTTGGTGCATGTAACAAATCAAAAACCTCTTAATCAACTTCGCTGGTGCAATTTAAAATTCCAACGGCACAGAATTTGTTTCCAACACTGGACCCTGCTGCACTTCAACTACATAATAATTATTATTACATAATCCATGTAGTATAGGCTTATTTATACTAGGACTCTTCCACTTAATTCCAGATTAGAATAGCAAGTGCCATCTCTGGGATCTGGGAGAGACACTTTTTGTTCTATTGTCCATTATATCACAATCTCAGACACATGCTTCTCATTCAAACATCTACAGAATGTCAGATTTGTTTTTCGAGGTCTGAGGAAGGCAGACCTCAGTACCAGTTTACAGACCTACCTCAGTATTTTGTTAGATGCTTACCAACAGTGTGGGAGGGCGTGTTAAATGTGCCTCTTTGATAGCTAATTTCAAGTAGTAGGATTGTGTGTATTTGCTTTGACATTGTTAGTTGCACTTAGTTTGACATGAATATAGTTGTATTATATTTGTTCTTTTGCTCTTTCTCGCTTTTTAGTGTATTGGAAGCCCATGCGGGCTGGGCTCCTTTTGATGCAAGACACTTTGAAAAATAAATTATTATTACTACTACTACTACTACTACTATAGTATATTACTTAAATATTGGAATTCAAACATACAAAATCCTATGCCTTTGGTAAACATTGTATTTTTGATGGTGAAACACATCATGTTATCAACATTAACATAACTATTGTAGATGTCACTTGCACTAATGCACCTGCATCCACTCTGCTGCTTTATAATAATAAAAAATACATTCCTTTTGTTGATTTGACACACTACCCCATCAAACACTGCAGGTTTCCGTCAGATCCAAACACCATCAATATTTCAACGCCAACATAGAGCAGAGGAGGAAGAACTTCACGTAAAGCTATAATGTGACATTTAACTCCCTCTGCTGGACACTTTCATTCACCGAGCATGAGTACACTCACAGTACCTGAGATAAGCAAGACAAGCACACTGAGGGTTCTTACCTGCGAGGCTGTGCTATGGAAAACATTATGCATCGCACTACCTCGCGTAGCATATTGCTTAGTTTAAATAACATGAAAGTCTTAATAACTTTGACAACCTCTGTCATATTTATCAGTAATATTCTGTTCATGTGTTTATGTTTCTGTATTAATCAGATTAGTAGTACATATAAATTGTACATCTCTAAGTATTTAGATTACCTCAAAAACCACACACCTGCTTCATGCTTTAAGTGTACTGATCGTCCCTCCTTTTACCTTTTACTCCTCAAACTCAACAAACCTTTTTGCTCAAGTGTTTTTTTTGTTGTCACTTACCACCAAACTTATTGAATCCTCCACGATCGCCCATTCTGATGAGGAGGAAGAGAGAAACGACACGCATTGAAGGCTGGTGCTGACAGCGATTGCTCTCAACGGGTTGTGGGTAACCTTCACTCTCACAGTCTCTCACTTAAACCCACCCCTCTTCAGTTGGCACTTGTCCTACTGGACCCCCCAATAAACCTTTGTCTGGGGTCTCCTGAATATACCTTGAGGACAAGAGGCCAGTTTAAAGACCTTGTCATTCTATGTTCACAAGCAGCTGAAATTTGCCAGTTTTACCCTGAAGTCCTATCAAGTCTTTAAGTGACTTGTATGAACCCATTTTATTTTCATCATATAACTGGGTTTTGTAACAATTAACCAACCCAAACATTAACACGGTTGACCCCTGGATGGGTGTTGGGTGTTTTTTAGGTCTCTGGCAACCTTTACTCTTTACACAAATTGCAGCAAACCCCAAAACAGGTGTTCTTTGAGGCTTTTCCTATGATCTCCCAAATGATTAGTATTTTCAATCATTATTTCCTCTACCTACAAGAATACTAATAACTGTCTGTAGACTTCCCCCTTTTTGCAATTTCCCAAATAATGGCTTAAGAGCAGAAAGCCAGCCTGGAGAGAAGGTAAAAGCCTAGGAGAAGATTCAAAGATTGATTAAAGCAGAGTATGACACAGTGGGGGCTGGTAGGGAAGGTGGTGGTAACAGGTTAGAAAGGCAGGTAATGGTAATGGTAATGTATTGTAGTGTAGTGTAGTGTAGTGTGTGTCTGTGCAGCGTGTGTAAAGACCACAGTTTACGTGCCATTTTTGCAAGTAGTTGCAGACAAAAAGACACTCAGGAGGAGGAAGAACACCATATTGGCCTTGGACTTCACAGAGCGTCAAAGTTTACTGGCCAACTTCCAATATATAGAGAAAAAATCTAAAATATTCTTCTGGGCAAATTTATCTGTCTTAGAGTTATACATCTGCAGTTAGTTTACACTTAAACACCTAACAGTTTGTGCCTTTTATAAACATTACATACATTTCATTATACTAAGGTGTCACATCTAGTGTGGTAGGACACAAGCACCAGTCGCTTTTTTTTTTTACTCACACTTACATGTTCCTCCATTCTCAAATCTTAAACCAAGATCACTCAAAAAACATTTAAACTCATCAATATGTAAAGATAAAAATGTCATAATTTACCTATGCTTTTGTTGAACAACACAGGAGGACATCAGCCGAAATCTACCTAACTTCGTGACATGGAATTCTATTCTATTAGTGCCCATTGCCATAGGCCTACTTAAAGGAATCTGTGATGACGCATTTGGGATTGAGTTCCAGATATTGTAATGGTGGGGAAGGAGATCGAGATATAGTCTGTGATAGGTAACACAACGTACAATGAAATGGCAAATTAATTTGTCAATGAGTAACAAGAAAGGTACATGAAATATAATGCAACCTCTATAACAAAAACATCAACTTACCATACCAGATTCTGCTTCATAGCTTCACTATTGTTGTAAAAAAAACAAAGTGATTTGATTCTGTTCTGTACTATAAACGTATAAAAGCCATAACTTAAATTTTTATAACATTTATATATCTTTCTTAAGTTTGCCCAGAAAATCCAGTTTAGAGAGCAGTGACAAACTACTTTGCTAATTGGAAAGTAGCTTGTGTTGCATTTCTGGGCTACGTACAAACAGCCACCACAAATTCATTCTCAACCTGTTTTCAATGCTAGTTTTCCCCTTTCTTGTGTTTAACAGAACTTCCTCCAAGCAAATAAATTGCAGATTTAAAAAGGTACATTGAGTTTTGTATTTCTGCTTATAACCTGGCTTTCGTGTAATGCGGAGTTGAGTGTGATCATACCATAATTTCTGTAATAATGATGGAAAGTTTGGGACCAGAAATGTTGTCCTTTTAAAAACTCTGAACATGAAAAGCGTTTGGATTATCCCACTGGTAGTGGAATCGTCTACACAGAGTCTGCTGTACACATTTTTTGTGTTTTTAGCATAGACTGTATATATAAAAGCCAATATAGACACTTTTAATCTATTACAAATTCTATCAAATATTATTATTTATATTATTTATATAATATTGTGTATGTTCCTATAGTTACTTCAGAAAAACAACAAATGTAGCTTTAGAAAGACCTTTATTTCACATTGAAATGGGCATTAACTTAAAAAATTACATAAACCACAAACAACACTGGCAATATTTTTAAGATTATGTTAAATTGATGAATTAAATAATGTAGTTCACCTTTTACAATCCAATGTAAATTTCCCACACAAACACTGCTGTGGGTCAAGGTAAAGGCAAACTTAACTGTCACAAGACATGTCTGCATAATAAAAAGAGGTAGTTGAATCACTGGTGCCACATTGTTAATTACAGTAGAAATGGTTGACATTACAAACCACAATATAAAAATATAGCTTAACATATACAGCTTAAAGCACTTGTGCAGCACTCTGTTCAGTCAAGTCCAAATGCCTGGGTAAAGAAATAAAAGCTGCCTTTACAATTACAGTGAGCATAGTGTGACAGTCTGTTGGTTGTCTGTAATGCACAGTGGAAAAAGAAAAAAAAACCTGCGAGCCTTGTCCATCTTCCCCGGATTGTTAACAGCCCTCCACCTGCATCTCTGGGTGATGCCAGAGAAGATGGACTTACTTCTGAGGTATTGGGTGGGTGCACATGCCATCGTGTCTCTCCACACTCCTATTTCTGAAAGAAAGAGTCATCAATTTCAATTTGAGCCCCTCATAGTTAAATATATATGCACACTAGCATGTAACTGTACTTCATTAATTATCGGGGGAGAATACAGATGAATCAACAACAGTCTATTGTTCTTTAGTGTAACTTTAATTTAGTTAAATGAGCTTATTTCTGCTAACGTTAGCTCTTAAAAGCATGTAAAGGCTAAATGCCCCAACCATAGACTGATGGAGCAAACAGTAGCAAGACATTATCGGTGCATTATGGTTGTTACAGTTAACCAAACATTATAAGAAACTTGGCTATACATCTGCTAATACTTAGCGTTAGATAATGATAAGCATTGACAATCCCCGTTTTGCATTTCGCTGATACTACGTTTAAATTAGGACAACGTAAACTTCGATTTGCAGAAAATTAACGTTAGCATGTTTTACCATAAGTGGCTAGCTAACGTTACAGACAATTTACATGGTAACTTCAGATACATTTACTTTACAATGTGACTCATCTTATATGTAATATAACTACTGGACAAAGATATATTTAAAACCTAGCGAATCTATATCTTACCTCGAATTATGTATACTACCTTTCACCAGCAGTTGCATCCAGATTGCCAGTGAACATGTTGAACAGCGTTGCCAACTCCAAAAACAAAAAACAGTCAGACACCGCCCAATAGTCTATGGCTCCTCCCTCTCTCCGCCCTCTCGTCTAAAAACGTCACATCCGCAACCAGGATGGCTGCGCCCATAAACGCAAACTCGACGACGGATAACTGATCTCCACAAACCAATGGGTGACGTCACACATGCTCTGTCCATTAATATATACAGTCTATGGTTTTTAGTCATGTAAAAAAAAAGGCAACAAGACCATAACATAAAGATTTTGTATCGGTTCAGGCACCGCCACTGTTTTAAAAGTATCAATTTAGCACCAGTATTGAAAAAAAAAAAAAAAAAGTGATACCCAACCCTAATCTCAATGGGTTCAGGGTGCATTCCAACCTGTATTTAGAGCTATCCACTTGTGATCGGATCACTCAGGACAGATTATAAAACCAGTTGAAAATGAAGCCAGACAACAAACCTAAATCTGTTAGCCATGGTCAGCCAGACCCAACGCAGCAATTTATCCTGGTTCATGTTGTAGCACTTTCATTCAAGGATCCATCATTAACAAATTATATGAGTCACTGGCATGTTCATTGCAACTTCACACAAGCGCCTTCTTGTTTTTGGTGGTAATGATCATAACGTAGACTTTAAAAATATGTTTTCTGACCAGCATTCAGCCACAAGGACCTTAAATCCAAACCCCTGTTTGATATGATGTCAACTCTGAATTTCACCCAGTTTACAAGCTTAACTCGTCATTTTAAACGCTACCTGTTTGTGGGCAACCATGTTTTGAACATGTACATACAATTTTCTTTTGTGAGCTCTGGGCATTTTATGTTTTCTGATCAAACACATCAGAGGTGTTTTATAAAATTCTGTGGTTTAAATGAATCGTTAATTTTATTAAATTTATAGCAAACCAAAAAAAAAAAAAAAAATCCCAACATGAGTTACTGAAGGTTCTGCGTTACACACAGGAAGATTTTTCCCGAATTAAATGTATAACAGGGGAGCACAGTTCATTGCATGAACGGCAATTATTTTCTTTTCGTTACACTGTATATATTTTAATGTAAAAATGTTTGTATTAATATTCAGATATTGATTTATATCATAACCACAGCATTGCAGCAATGATTGGTTTGTGTTGGGTGGTCGGATCGATACTATACCACCAAAACTAAGCCCTGTTCTGAGTTTTTAGAAGCAATATTAATGATAAAAAAAAAAATGGATCTGTCTAACGTTAGATCACGCTCTGGGAAGATAAACACTCTCCGTGTGCATGCGTGCTAGTTCAGAGAATTCACACAATTAACATATTTGTCATTTAAATGCTCTTGTGTTTTAACATGCATGTGATTAAGTAATTAACAGAGTAAAAAGAAATGCTAATCTGAGTAAATCACTCAGTGGGAATAAAAATGTATTCAGAAGCAGCCTATTGATGATGCATTCACCTTACAAAAGCATGACACATTACTTCTCCCTCTGTCAGAGTACAGTAGCAGCTTTTAATAAGAAGTATCAGGATCGATTTAGTAATTCTTGCCCTGGTATCATTTGGTAATGGATCTGAACCGATTTTATTATATTATTTTAGTTATTTCCCAGAGTTGCAGCACAGGACTTTGACTGTATCTGTCCTCAGTTTAACTCAGGGAGGTGCTATGAAACACAGATGAACTTTTAATCAGGTATGTTTTCACCTAAGAGAGGTGCATGTATGGCATACAGATCTGAGAACAAACCAAGATCCTTGCAGTTGTCACTGCAGACTGAAAACGTAGCAAATGCTTTGTGGCAATTTAAGAATCCCTAAGACTCAATTTCCTCAAAAGTAAGTGGCAGGGGAAATTTGACACAGCACCTCTCAATTGCTTTAAGATGTAGCTACAACAGCACTGGAACAGCACTCTCTCTTCTATTTTATACTCCTCGACATAGCTCCACATGTAACCCCAAGAGAGGAAACATTTACGTGCATCACTGTAGATTCAGTGTGCTTTCATGAGTCCAGGAGACCTAATACACTAGACAGGACTGACAATATGGGCACTGGATGATTTTTTTAAACACTCACCCCATGCCTCCTCTTCCTCTTGGACCACCTCGGCCACCTCGGTCAAAACCACGATCATATCCGCCACCACCGCGACCTCCAAATCCACCCCCGCGTCCCCTGCCACCGCGGCCATCCTGACCTCCGTAACCTCCATCGGGACCAGTGTACCCTCCACCTCCTCCTCCTCCTCCGCTCATCGGTGGGCTTTCGTCTCCATATCCTGAGAGAGTTGAGACAATCAGACCTCAACAGATTTACCTGTTTGAGTGCACTTTACACACTCATGTCAACAAATGTCAACACTATATTATAAAAACAAAATGTTTGATTTAGTTGTATCCAATTCACTCTAGAAAACTTTGTGGCTATGGGACACTGTGGACACAGTGCATGTGGAGGTGAATGGAATTTGTGCTCAAACTAATGAAAAAATGACATTTGAAAAACCCAACAGCAATGTGTTTTTCCCAAAACGATAACCCACAGATCTCACTGCAACTACTTTTCTACTACAAAAAAACTGTCCCTATAAAAGCTGTTAGAGAGGTCCGTGAACGATCCTGAGCAGCAAAATGTGTATGTCATGTCCAACTTTGTCCCATGTTGAGTTCATGTTAACTTAATTTCACTTGGGAAACGTTAAAAAAAAAGTTAATATAAACCCATCCCTTACCTCCACCTTGACCATACTGGCTCTGCTGACTGTAGCTCTGCGGAGGGGGCGAGTTGTAGCTCGAAGGCTGGTTGTAGTGACCTCCTCCGTGTTGGGATGATTGTTGGTGGCTCCCGCTGCCCCCATAGCCACCAGTCTGACCTCCACCGCTGCCGTAACCACCTCCACTCTGTCCACCGCTCGGTGGCTGGTTGTAGCCAGAGGCCTGCGGGTTACCTTCATAGCTGTTGAAGGTTGGGAGAAGAGAGGCATAAAAAGCAAGAAAACACCACCACCAAGGCTACACAACTGTGGCACCAAAGCTTGCTGGAGTAGAAACTTAAACTGGTGGTTACCAAACTTTTCTTAAACCACAAGACACCTGCATAGTGATTGTGTAAGCTATATTTACAATAATACATCTTCAGTTTAAATCAGTTTCACAGAGATATCAGACTATTGTGGACCTGGAAACTTACATGTCAGAAAGGATGTTTTGACTGTGAGCTGTCTTAGCTGCAGCATAACTGCATATTTAAAAAAGCAGCAACTTCCTGCACAAATGGGGCTAAAGTCTGTTAAAAAAGAGTAGAGACGCAAAAGCTGATGGTGTCTTACCCTGCGGAGGATGAAGAAGGAGGCTGCTGCTGGCTGTACCCAGAGAAGGATGACTGCTGGTTGTAGCTCATGTTGGAGGGCGGGTTGCTGTTATAGCCTCCAGGGCTATAGGACTGATTATAACCACCACCACCACCCTGGTTAGAGGGTGGAGAACTGTATCCTACAGGGAGAACAGAGGAGACAGGACATGGAGTTAAAGTTAACTACACCACAATGTGTGACTGCTAAAATGTGTGGTTTTGGAGAGTCTTCCTCTACCTGACTGGGATTGACCATAGCTGCCAAATCCTCCCTGGCTGTAGGAGCCGGGGCTGCTGTCAGAGCTCTGGTTATAGCCCCCGTAGCCCTGCTGGCTGTAGCTCTGTCCAGAAGACTGACCATAGCCCTGGTTAGCACCACCACCTCCACTACCTCCACCTCCGCCATAGGACCCATAGCTGCAAGAGGTTAAAAAAACACATCAAACATTAACACAGTGCTTAAAAACTGTAATTCAATGATAGTAAGCATTTTTCCATAATTTTCCGAGTATATACAGATGAGATTTCCTAAATTATTTTGTTAATTTCAGGGTTTCCTCATACTTTTCTTGGTTAACCCAAATTTACAACCTGATTCTCATGTCCCCAAACATTATATGTGTTTCTAGTATAGCTGTTTGTATGAGAATGAATGGAGCTCTTGATAGATTACATAGAGTATGATAAATTTAAAAACTAAATAAATCTGGTCTCGACCCCAAGGTTGAGAAACTCTAGTTTATGATTGAGACATTACTTACCCCTGGCCAGATGTTTGGGAATAATCTATGGAATGAAGAAAATCGAGTGTTATCAAAACATTTTAACAGTATAGATCTGATAGTACTGATCCAAATGCTACGAAGCATCTTTCACATTGGAATCCCCCCTCAATAACAGTACATTTTAAAGATAGTACAAATAAATCAGTGTGATGCTGGTTTCTGTTTGGCAAATATGGGCTGCAGTCTAACCCAACAGAAATAATACAACACGTTTTAATGCCTGTTATTAATAATAATAATATTATTATCTTCCAACACATAAATACAGTGGGATGAGAAATGAACCAGCAGTGTAATAAAGTAGCTGAAGCTGTTAGAATACTTGATTTGTTAGACAAGCGGCTTTTAAAACATACCGTTTGTGGTGTTTTTTGTTTTTTTAATACAAAAAGACATTTATTAAGTGTAAACAAACATCTAACAAGTGTTGGAAAGTACATTTACTCAAGG